>NW_024083779.1:0-2941 GCF_003009895.1 Hyaena hyaena | reverse complement strand
AAAAAAAAAAAAAAAAAAGAAGTGACTGATGCACCGTTTGCTGAGGCCTTTTTGAATCTTCTTTTAGCTGCCTCAGTGTTTGTTTGTAGATGAGACTTTTAGCCAATTTTATGGAAAAATCAGGAATCCCTTTAGATGCTAAGGCTTTAGTTAACCTATTAAATTTAGCAGCACTCTTATCATGAATGGCAGTGAGGTCTTCAGGATAATCACTCATACAGATTTAATCAGAAGTTACTCAGAGAATGAAAACCTATCACAGACAATTCTCTAGGCTCTTCTAAGTTAGCCAGTAAATCCTATGTCGTGATTGTCACCGAATGACCAAGGTCTTCAAATCTAGAAGAAAAAGAAAGAAAAAAATCTCGATAAAAGGATAAAGTTTTGACAGTTACTTCAGCCTCGCATAGGAACATTAGTAACAGGCTTTTCTCCAAAAGTAAAAATTCACAAGAGCTACAACATAACTCATATTAATAAGATATGACTTCCTGTTAGTTAACCTAGGGAACTTGAACTTCTTTTTGATTTTCAAGTTGTCGTCATGTTATTTGTTTGCCAAACAGGACAGCTTTTAGAACACTGGTGTGTCCGTTGGCATCTGGAGTCTGCCAGAGACCCCTGTCCTCTCTTCCTGAGACGCGGGGGCCAAGCCCGTGCTGTGACTCAGCAGCCGTCCGGGAAACATTCAGGAAGAAGACATCTTAGTACTTTTATTATTTTGGGTTTGGGGCCAAGATCAGAGGTGATGAGATTTGAAAATAAGGTAATAAATGCTTGAACTCAAGAAATTATTATAGACAACATTTAAGAGAAACATAAGATCCATTAACAGTCATTATTAGGAACCCTCGCTTTTTCTATTTTTTCTTATGTATTTGTATACTTTTTCTCCCATTTGATGGTGGACTTGCCTGTTTGAAGTTGATATCTCTGTTGCATTCTCATGATGCATTATTAAAACTGATAAACTACCAAAGAGAAATGAAACTGGCCTCAAACACTAAATGGGTTGCATTTATAAATAGAACATTATGAAAGGCAAATTATTTTTTTTAACGTTTTATTTATTTCTGAGAGAGAGCGAGCATGAGCAGGGGAGGGGCAGAGAGAGAGGGAGACACAGAATCCGGAGCAGCTCCAGGCTGAGCTTTCAGCACAGAGCCCGATGTGGGGCTCGGACCCACGAACTGTGAGATCATGACCTGAGCCTAAGTCGGACGCTTAAGCGACTGAGCCACCCAGGCACCCCCAGATTACTTTCTTTTGATAAGAAAATCAAAAGGATTTTTTCATTTACACACATACACATAGAAATAGTTTTCTTGTTTTACAGCTTCAGCCGGGGGTCAAAAATAAACACCTGTCACATAAACTTAGTGTTTAGCAGTTGTGTTTCTGAAGTGGTAACTTTGATTCCTACAGATTTTTCTCCTGAGTGATTTGAACTAATAGTGTCACACAAATGAGTACCATGGAAAACGGTAGGAGTGTTCAGACTCCCCAGGCCCAACCCACAAAGACCTCCAGAGCCTTTCTCAGTCAACCACCCTGCACAGCTCGCATGGAGCAGAGCGCTGGAAAATGAAAGAGTTCCGTGTTGTTTTCACCAACAGGGAAATAAGCGCTCATGCCTAAAGTTAGGGCCAAAATCAGTCGCGGCCAAGATCTAGGAGAATGATTTCTCCTGTGATTGTCGTGTTCACAGTGGTGCCCAGATCCTTGGTGTCCGCATCACAGAACCAAGGATGGGTTTTTTTGGTAGAAAACTGGCCCACGATTGATGGGGGTGGGTTCGCAGGGGCGTGTGTGTCATTGGGCATGCTGGAGTGGGCGGCCCTGCGTCATTCTGAGGCTCCGTGTGCCCGCTGACCTCGAGGAAGCTTCCATTCCTGCTGCAATTAGGTGGGATCTTCCCTGGCCTCTAGCTCATCCGCTTGGGGAAAGCTGGACTCTGATAAATCCTAGACCAGGTTTTCTCTCACAAAGTAACCTGGTTCTGACACAGGTGTTTTCTCAACCTGCTGGACGTTGCTTCGTGATGGACACACACAATCTTGAGTTGAAATAAAAAATTCACATCTCTGTTCATAATTGCTTCTTTGAGGAAGTTTTTTGAAATGAGAAAAGTGGTTTTTAGATAGATGCAGGACAACCTCGAATCGTTCCTTTTCTTCCTTGAAGCTGACGCCCAGACTCCTCAGCGCTGCTGCAGACACGGGGCATGGCCTCGCCTGGGCCCTTAGCCTCCTCGTATTTGCCCTCATTCTCCCGTCTCGTTCTGGCTTTGACCTTCTGCCCGCTGTTTCCTCCGCCTCCCAGATCCCCTCACGGCTGAGACCTAGTGACAGTCACGTCTGCTTCATGTCACTTCCAGTTACTCTCTTTGTTATTCTTATTTTAATTATTGGCCTAGCTTTCATTATTTCCTGATTTCTTCCTGTTTCCTTAGTTTTTCTTCCTTATCGTCTGTCCGCCTAGGAGCAGTGTGAACCGCCCTATTCACCAGTGTCTGTTAGCACTTAGCACAGGACCTGGACGTAATGCTCAGTGGTGAACAAATAATGATACATTAGAAAGAACCAGTGTTCAGATCGTACAAGTAACTTGCTTTGGGCAGCCTCAGTTTTCCCATCTGCAAAATGTGTGCTAGTGTACCTATTTGTTACAGGGTATAGACTTGTTTTGGGGTTTTTTTTAAGCAGTATGTTGTAATTGATAGAGAAAAGAAATACATCAGCCTTGCCTTATTTACTGGAACTTACAGGCAAAATAAAATCAGAGTAGACTAAAAGAGATTGTCCTGAAACTCTCTTTTTCTCTTTTTCTTCATCTCTTTTTTTTCCTTTTTTTTTTTTGCCCCTTCCTTTTATGTGTTTGTGAAATCTCCTAAGACTGATTTCATAACAGACATCAGAGAGAAGCACAGACCAGAAAGACT
>NW_024083778.1:0-2944 GCF_003009895.1 Hyaena hyaena | reverse complement strand
GTTGTGTGACCTCTCAGTGACACAGAGTAATAAAGAGTGAATCTCAACATAAATGTCAGTAGGACTCCCATCACCCAGGCAATGTTTCTGCATGTTGCATATATATCAGCTCTCAATGTGTAGTACAATTGGTCTCTAGTTTACCAACCCAGAAGAAGCTTCTTCTTCTCAAATGTCCTCCTGAATGAGTCCTTGACCTCTTTGTTTCTCAGGCTGTAGATAAGGGGGTTCAACATGGGGATCACTGCTGTGTAGAACACAGAAACCACTTTATTGATGTCCAGGGAGAAACTAGAACTGGGGCGTACATAGATAAAGAAGAGTGTCCCATACAGGATGGAGACAGCAGTCAGGTGTGAAGAGCAGGTGGAGAAGGCTTTGCGTCTCCCCTCAGCAGAGCGGATCCTCAGGATAGTGACCACAATGTAAATGTAGGAAACCAGGATGATCACACCGCTGAGCACTCCTAGAGCTCCGGCCAAGATGAAGAGTAAAAACTGATTGACTTGGGTGTCTGCACATGCCAGGGAGAGGACAGGTAGGAGGTCACAGAAGAAGTGATTGATGGTATTTGGACCACAGTAAGGCAGATGAAAGGTGAAAGTCGTATGGGTCATGGTGCTCATAAGACCCATAACATAAGGCCCTACTGCCAGCTGCACACAGACCTGCTGGGACATAATGAGTGTATACAACAAGGGCTTACAGATGGCCATATACCTGTCATATGCCATGGAGGCCAGTAGGAAACACTCTGTTACTACAAACTGACCGAAAAACCAGATCTGGGCAGCACAACCCAAGAAAGAGATTACTTTTTTCTCCACAAAGATGTCTGTCAGCATCTTGGGACCAATGACAGAAGAGGAGCAGACATCCACAAAGGACAAGTGGCTGAGAAGAAAGTACATGGGGGTGTGGAGTTGAGAATCCATCCAAATGAGGGTGATCATCCCCACATTTCCCAGTAGAGTGACAAGATAAACCAAGAGAAATATCACAAACAGAACAACCTTGTGCTGGAAGCAATTTGTTAAGCCCACAAATAAAAACTCAGTCACCACAGTTTGATTTCTATAATCCATTTCTCTGATTTAATCTGTAATGAGAGAAAGATTTTTCTTTGGAATCAATTTATTATTAAATTATTTTTTAAAATGAACTTAACTTCGATAGGGCACTTAGGTGGCTCAGTTGGCTAAGTGTCCAACTTTTGATTTTGGCTCAGGTCATGATCTCATGGTTCTTGGATTTGAGCCCCTCATCAGCCCCCAAACAGACAGTGTGTACCCTCTTGGGACTGCCTACCTCTCCTCTTTCTTAGCCTCTCTCTCTCTCTCTCTCAAAATAAATAAATGAATGTAAAAAATGAATTTAACTTCCATTTTTTCAAGTTCATAGGGTAGACTGAGAGATCACACTCTTGACTTCTACCTCCTAATGGCCATCCTTAGTAGTTGCTATCTGTGTGATACTAAACACTGAACCTCTTTCAGCACTTCAGTTTCCTCCTGATCAAAAGATTTTTGAAGAAAATCATGGAATTTTAGACCTAGATGTGACCATTGGTGACCTTCTAAACCAAGTCCTCTAGCTGTGCCAGATCCCCTCTAACTGTGCCAGATCCCTACATTGCACAAAGTATACTTTGACATTTTACAGACAAAAAGTATTACATGAATTTTTATGAATTCAGGCAAATACCTTATCTCACTGTAGGTGAAAGCTATTAGAAATGTAACTTCTTTACCAATTCCTTTAGACTTTAGATAAATAGTCAGTTGTGGTATCAAAAGATAGATTTGTGTTTTCCAAAAAAGAGGGCAAACTGAGACAGGAGGATGACTTTACCAGGGATTAAAATCTTCCACAGGATCTCCTTGGTGATACCTTCTTCTAAGCAGCTACATTCCTTCTGTCATTGGTGTATCTACCTATTAATCTCATCAAACTCCATGAAATTTTTTAGTTTATCAAAGAATAAACTATTTCTTAAATCTTGAGTAAGTGTCATAACCAATTAAGTACTAATAGGAGCTGGGAAAGACAATCAATAATTTAGGGATGAAAAGGACACATTTAGGCATTTATCCCAGAGAAATAAAAATTTTTGTCTATATAAAGTCTTGTATAATTTTGTTGACCCAAACTTTATTCATAAAGGCTAGATATCTGAAACAACCAAAATTCCTACAGTACATAAGTGGTTAAACAATCTTGAATGTCCATGCCAGGGAATACTATTCAGTAAGAAAGAGGAAAAAATATGATACAGATAAAAGCCTGAATGGGTCTTAAATTCATTACACTGAGTTGAAAAAAAGTCAATCTCAAAATTCAGAACTCTGTTTTAATATAATATCCTCAAAATTGTAAAATTATAGAAATGGAAAACAGGTTAATACTTTTCTGGGGTTGGGAAAGGCAGAGGAAGGCAAGGAGGATGAAGGTGTGACTATAAAAGTGTAGTACAGGGACATCCATGGAGAGATGGAAGAATTTTGTACCCTGATGATTGAGTTGGTTCAACAAATCTGTCTACACACAAAGTAAAATGATATAGAACAATACACACATCACACCAGTGGTCAATTTCCTGGATTTGATGTTGTGCTGTAGTTGGTAAGGTGTAACCAACCATTGGGGAAACCTGGGTGAAAGGGATATGAGCCTCTCTGTACTTTCTTTGAAGCTTCTTATGAATCTTTATTTCAGAATAAAACTCCTTTATAAAGGAAAGGGGTGTGTGTGAATGAATGGGAAGTGAGAGAAACATGAAGCAAGGATAATACCCAAATAAAATGGGAAATTGAGGAAAAGAAGCACACATTTTGGACGCTGAAATAATCATAATGATTCCAACAGTAAAATCACACAAAAATACCAATGGGCTGTGCAGCAGGAGAAGTATTGACAGAAATCTAACATTTTTCCCTGCTAAGAA
>NW_024083777.1:0-2945 GCF_003009895.1 Hyaena hyaena | reverse complement strand
AAAGAAAGAAAAGAAAGAAAGAAAAGGAAAGAAAGAAGGAAAGGGAAGGGAGGGGAAGGGAAGGAAAGACCTTTCATTCTGGGTCATCTGTTCGGTGCATATACTGCACCCAGCAGGGCACATATATGACAGGAAAGTGAATCTCATGGTCATCAGTTGTTGGGTTATGTCCTTGGAAGATAAATAAGTCTCTTGCCAGCAAATCTGGCTGCCCTAGGTTCTGCTCCTGGCAGATTTCCCTTGTCCTTGTCTCAGGTGCAGTCCTGGGGAGCTTACTGAGGAGGTTGGCCCCAAGGAGTTATATGGGTACATTATCCCATCACTGCTGCGGACTGGCATCTTTTTCCTGGAGTCTAGGGATTTCCAGAGAAGCTAGAACTCCCTGCCATGCGGGTTAAATTGTACACAGCCTCTGTTCTCAAGGCTTGAGATTATTCTGGTGACATGACTCCTCTTGGTGATCTGTAAATTTCGATTTTTTTTAAGACTCTATTGTCCGTAGGCCAATGCCAGAAATTGTTCCACTATCTTCTAGCATTCAGATTTGAGAATTCAATCACTGAAGTTAGTTTGACACTTTTTCTTTTGTAAGTATCCCTTTCTGTCTAAAATGTCAGTGCAGTGTTTCAGAATTACACACATCTGATTTTTTGACCTTTTAAAAAACTTTTTATTTTGAAATAATTGTAGATTCACAGGCACAGATCATATTTTGAGCCTCAGCTCTGCCACTTCCACCTGTGTCCTTGGCAAGTTATTTAAACTCTGAACCTAAACTGAGTCTTTGTAACATTTCTGCCACAGCATTTGCCCCTACACCCAACTCCCAGGATCATGCACGTGCCAACACTGATCCATCCCCCTTCACAGAAGCATCCCATCAACTAAAAACTGTACCTGACCACACAGCATCATCTCCATTACCCAAGACCCAGTCCATTATGCAACATCACTGCATCTAATCCTTACAGCTTGAGGGTTCTTGAAGTTCTTAAAGCCAGAAACACATGGTCCATTAGGCTGGCTTTGGAGCTCCTCCACCAGTCTGCAATAGAATTCTGCTAGTGTTAGTGTCCATTAATCTGTGATCAGGACTTAATGTCTTGACAATCTAGTGACCCAGCTAATTCCATCCTGCCTCCAGTCCCTGTTTTCCCCGGTCACTGCCCAGATCAATACATTTTCTCATTTTTCCTTTCTCTCAATGCTCTGGCTTCCGCTCCCTTCATGCACTGCACTCTATCCTTCTCCTTGGTCTCTCAGATCCTTACGATACGCTGCCTGGAATTTCTGCTTTGTAATACACAGACTCTCCTACATTCTCAGCTTCTCTGAATATTCTTTTTCTCTTCCTGCCTTAACTCAAGCCTAGCTATCCTCAGTCACCCAAATTCTACAGCAACTCTGCAGGGAGGCTCCTCATTCTCATATTCCCCACAAATAGCAGGGTGGAGACACAAAGATGGTGTCATCATTACTTTACAGTGCCACCTCAACCAATACTTCCTCTTTATTGTGAAAACCAACCAACCAACCAACCAACCAACCAACCAACCAACCAACCACACGTTCCTTTGAAGCTTCTGCCATTTGGCTCTACCACTCTTCATTACTGTCACCTACAAACGTATTAGACACATCGCTTCACACATTTATAACCATGGCATTTGGTTCATGGTTATCTTCATCTCAATTCCTGCCATCATCCTGGGTAAATTCAATATTCATCCTATCCAAAAACCTGGTCTCCTTTCCATGTTCTCATCTCTAATGTCTTTTTCCTCCAATCATCTCAGTTCCTATGCCTACAATTACATTCTGGATAAAGTAAAATTTCTCCACCTAGAAACATATTTAAATATCCTACTCTAACCAAAGCCTTCTCTCCTTACAGTCTGATACTCCACTGCTTTCACTTCACCTCTTCATAGGCTTCATCAGGATTGATAGAACTGATCCATCTACTTCTCCCCCCGCCCCCCCATGGCATTTTTACCTTATCCAAACTAGAATCTATGGCTCATATTTGCAGTGCCTGTTTTTGCAAATACCCGTCTTCCCTTTCCCCATTGACTTTTTTCTGCAATCATTAGACAAATCCCAACCATGAATGACTATGTCCCCTCCCAGCTTGCACTCGGCTGTCAAGCACAGCTACAGAAAGTCATATAATGTGGCACATTGCTACCGCTCCAGATAAATGGTGATAAATGAACCCTTTAAACTACCCAGAGGTCCTATCATATTTCTCTTGTGAATTTACTCTTCCATTATCATCAAAACTCTCATTCAGGCTCCTAACCCCTCACACTTAGCAAATTACCTTGTCTTCTCATCTAGACAGGAAATGAAGCTCTCACCTAGAAACAACCTCACCTTTCCACCACTAAATCTATAAAGCTATCTCTATTTGCGCCAAACCTCACACGTTCCCTCCTCTTATCTAAACTTCACCCACCACCTGTACTTCTTTGTCTTTCTGGCATTCTCAGTATCTTGAAGTATTGATTATCCCCTTGTATTGCTGTATTTCCAGCTTAACTGTATCGAAAGAATAGTCTATGTATTTTATTTTATTTTACTTTACTTTTTCAATGTTTATTTATTTTAGAGAGACAGAGCATGAGTGGGGGAGGGGCAAAGAAAGAGAGGAGACACAGAACCTGAAGCAGGCTCCAGGCTCTGAACTGACAGCACAGAGCCCGATGTGGGACTCGCACCCATGAACTGCGAGATCATGACCTGAGCCAAAGTCAGATGCCCAGCCAACTGAACCACCAAGGCACCCTGAAAGAACAGTCTATATGGCACTGTCCTCACTTCATTATTACTTATGCACTTTACAACCTCCTTTAGTATGGGTCGGGTCCAGTCACTGTTAAACATGTTCTTCTTGCTAACCTCATCAATAACCAACAAATTATTAAACTCAATGACCACTTTTT
>NW_024083776.1:0-2954 GCF_003009895.1 Hyaena hyaena | reverse complement strand
AAGTAGTGTTTTAAAAATGTGTAAGAACTTCTCATATGAGGAATTTAAGATACTAATAACATAAAGGAAGGGAAGCAAAAAGAATATAAAAACAGGGAGAGGGACAAAACATAAGAAACTCTTAAATGCAGAGAACAAACAGGGTTCTGGAGGGGTTGTGGGAGGGGGAATGGGCTAAAAGAGTAAGGGCCATTAAGGTATCTATTCCTGAAATCATTGCTGCACTATATGCTAACTAACTTGGATGTAAATTAAACAATTTATTAATTAATTAAAATAAATAAAATAAAAACTAAAAATCCAGCTAGCTTTCCATGTTAATAAATAAGTAAATAAGTAAATAAATAAATAAATAAAAGTGTGTGAGCTTAAGCAAACATTAACTTAAAATAGATTTCTATATATATGTGTGTGCATATAGAGATGTATGTGCATATATGGTGTTATATATGAACTTCATGAGAACTACAAACCAAAAATTTGTAATAGATATATATAAAAGAAAGGCATCCAAGCATAACACAAAGAAACCTGTCAAATCAGAAGAGAACCAAGAGAATAAGGAATCCAAATGAAAGGAAAAGGTTGAGGTTTCATTTACATATTTATATTCAATAACATGAGCCTATGCTACTTTTCCCTACATTGAGACCATGAATATACTATCAAAACCATAAACTTATGGGCATTGATTGAAATGGATATTTTAATAACAATGATACACACTGGAATCTAGTTGCTACTGAAAGACTCCCTTATCATTGCCATTTTAGTCATCATTCAAGGGATGGCAAGGGGGATATAAGTAAACTTCATTTTAAAAATTCAAATATTTCCTTGATTTAGCTATTGAAAAAATGCTGTACAATTGCTCAGCAAGACATTTTAAAAAAATTGAAACAGAAGTGCTAGAAGTCTAAAAAAAAATAAGAGTGCCATAAGTAAAAAAGCAATTAAGGATGTAGTCTCGTGTAAGAAAAGAGCAAAAATTTTAACTTAAAAGAGAAATTAACCTTTTTAGTGTTAAAAGTTTATTTAATTTATAAAAAGGACTTACCACGGATTCTTTTTATTTATTTTTTTTAAGTAGCCTCCATGCCCAGCATGGAGCCCAATGTGGGACTTGAACTCACAACGCTGAGATCAAGACCTGAACTGAGATCAAGAGTTGGACACTTAACTGACTGAGCCACCTAGGTGCCCCCATGGATTCTTTTAAATAGTAAACATCCATATGTGGTTAAGTGTTTGGATGCTAAACATTCATTTACATAGAGGGGTGCAAAAACTGGGTTATAGCAAAACTTTAAAATGTTTATGAACCACTGCCAATAGAAAATAAGTCAAAGCACCTAAGTGTACCCTTGGTTAGCAGGCAGTAAGATTTACTTTCAAAAATCAAATTTAAATGAAACTTTTTCAAGAAATTTAAGTCAGTTTAGTTATATTTATTGAATAAAGTTAATAATAAGTATCTCTTGTGGGGCACCTGGGTGGCACAGTTGTGTTAAGTGTCCAACTCTCGATCTTGGCTCAGGTCATTATCTCATGGTTTTGAGACCAAGCCCCACATTGGGCTCAGTGCTGAGTATGAAGCCTGTTTGGGATTCTCTCTCTTCCTCTCCCTTTGCTCCTCCCCTGCATGCACTCAGTCTCTCTCAATCAAAAAAAATAAATAAAAATAATTATCGCTTAAAAATGAGAGATCCAGAGACTAAAAAAAATCATAAAATTTACCTCATTTCTTTATTAGCACATGTAATTATGACTTTTACTTAGTGTGTATTATTAGTCAAACAAAACATAATTTCACCAAATTAAAAGCAAAAATTATATCAGAAATCTGAAACCCAAGGTAAAAAAGATAATATAACTAACCTTGGTCAAGTAAGTGTCAATTGAAGGCCGTTGGTTTGATGTAGGAATCACTAAGTTTTCTCTTGAAGTAAGATTTCTATGGAGCCCTGAACTGTTTTTAAAATTTCCAACATTCCGTGGTTCCAGGGCTGGCCTCACATGAAGAGGGGTGAGTAAAGTTCTATGCTGCTGTTTCTCCATCAGAAGTTGGAGATTGATCTCTTCCAGCTTCTCATTAGCCCTGTGAAGATTAAAAAACACAAATATATTTTGTTTTTCCCTAAATCATTCCTAAATGACTTACATTTTTCTAAGTTTCCATAACAGTAAACATAATTTGCCATTAAACAGTGTTTTAACACTGAACATGTGACAGAGCTCACCTACTATATAAAATTATAGTTTTAAAATTGTTCTAAAGAAGAACTTCTGTTTCTAGGGGGATTCCTAATTAATGATTCAAATTAGGGAAGGGAGAGAAATGGCTATCAGTGATGTATGTGGCTTAACAAGTAATACTTGCTGTCTTCTGCAATACTTGTACTTACAAGATCCTTCAGGATGCTGTTATACACCCTTATATTTAGTAAACCTGTTTACAGATATAAAAATAAACCATCCCTCAAAGACATTTTCAAGCATTTGCTTTCACCACTCCTGTACATTTCACTTATTGTCTCAAAGAAACTGAGCATTTGACACTGAGGAATCATTTAGACCAACAATCTCTAGGAGAGAAGTAGATGGGAGAGGTGTGATCAGAAAGAACTAAAACAGCTACAGAGGCAATTCGCATACAAGAGTCACCAAGGCTCCGGAGGTAGAATCTGCCCTTTCTGTCTTCAGTCTTCCAGACACCTCCCTCCCACCATGGTGCTATTTTTAGCCACTTTGGGAGTTATACTACCCTTTAGCCCTATGTGAGTCCTTCTGTATTTCACATGTATGCCTTTGTGTAAAGGAGAAAACCTATGAAAGATAGTTTGTCTCAAGGCCCACTCTAGTAATGATACCAACGATCACAATCAAGAAAATAAATTTACCAAGTTGCCAGGATGAGTATTGACCTTTGGGGTAAAAGATGTAATCTTCCAAAA
>NW_024083775.1:0-2956 GCF_003009895.1 Hyaena hyaena | reverse complement strand
CTGTTTACAAGAGACCCACTTTAGACCTAAAGACACCTTCAGATTGAAAGTAAGGGGATAGAGAACCATCTATCATGCTAATGGTTACCAAAAGAAAGCAGAGTAGCCATACTTATATCAGACAATCTAGACTTCAAAATAAAGACTATAACAAGAGATGAAGAAGGGCATTATATCATAATTAAGGGGTCTATCCACCAAGGCCTAATAATTGCAAACATTTATGCTCCAAATGTGAGAGCACCCAAATATATAAATCAATTAAATGCAAACATAAACTGAATGATAATACCATAATAGTAAGGGATTTCAACACCCCATTTACAGCAATGGACAGATCATCTAAACAGAAAATCAACACGGAAACAATGGCTTTGAATGACACACTGGACCAGATGAACTTAACAGATATATTCAGAACATTCCATTCTAAAGCAGCAGAATATACATTCTTCAGTGCACATGGAACGTTCTCCAGAATAGACCACATACTGGGACACAAATCAGCCCTCAACAAGTACAAAAAGATCAAGACCATACCGTGCATATTTTCAGACCACAACACTATGAAACTTTAAATCAACCACAAGGAAAAATTTGGAAAGATAACAAATACTTGGAGACTAAAGAACATCTCCAAGAAGAAGTTGAGGAAATTAAAAAGTGCATGGAACTCAATGAAAATGATAACACCACAGCCCAAAACCTCTGGGACACAGCAAAGGCAGTCATAAGAGGGAAGTATATAGCAATCCAGACCCTCCTAAAGAAGGAAGAAAGGTCTCAGATACACAACCTAACCTTACATCTCAAAGAACTAGAAAAAGAACAGCAAATAAAACCCCAAACCAGCAGAAGACAGGAAATAATAAAGATTAGAGCAGAAATCAATGCTACTGAAAAAAAAAAACAAAACAGGAGAATAAATCAATGAAACCAGAAACTGATTCTTTGAAAAATTAACAAAATTGATAAACTCCTAGCCAGTTTAATCAAAAAGAAAAAAGAAAGGACCCAAATAAATAAAATCAAGAATGAAAGAGGAGAGATCACAACTAACACAGCAGAAATGCAAACAATGATAAGAGAATATTATGAGCAATGATACACCAATAAAATGGGCAATCTGGAAGAAATGGACAAATTCCTAGTAACATATAAACTACCAAAACTGAAGCGGGAAGAAATAGGAAACTTGAACAGACTCATAAGCAGTAAAGAAATTGAATTAGTAATCAAAAATCTCCCAAAGTCTAGGGCCAGATGGCTTTCCAGGGAAATTCTACCAAACATTTAAGGAAGAATTAATGCCTATTCTCTTGAAACTGTTCCAAAAAAACAGAAATGGAAGGAAAGGTTCCAAACTCTCTATGAAGCCAGCATTACCTTGATTCCAAAACCAGACAAAGACCCCACTAAAAAAGAGAACTATAGACCAATCTCCCTGATGACCATGGATGCAAAAATCCTCAACAAGATATTAGCCAACCGATCCAATAATACATCAAAAAAATTATTCACCACGACCAAGTGGGATTTATACCTGGGATGCAGGGCTGGTTCAATATCCATTAAACAATCAGTGTGATTCATCATATCAATAAAAGAAAGGACAAGAACCACATGATCCTCTCAATAGATGCAGAGAAAGCATTTGACTATAACATCCTTTCTTGATAAAAACCCTTAAGTAGGGATAGGAGGATCATACCTTGAGATCATAAAAGCCATATATGAAAGACCTAATGCTAATATGATCCTCACTGGGGAAAAACTGAGAACTTTCTCCCTAAGGTCAGTAACAAGACAGGGATGTCCACTCTTGCCACTTTTATTCAATATAATATAAGTCTTAGCCTCAGCAGACAACATAAAGAAATAAAAGGCATCCAAATCAGCCAGGAGGAGGTCAAACTTTCACTCTTCGTAGATGACCTGATACTCTATGGAAAACCCAAAAGATTCCACCAAAAAACTGCTAGAACTGATCCATGAACTCAGCAAAGTGGCAAAATATAAAATCAATACATCGAAATCGATTGCATTCCTATACACCAAGAATGAAGCAACAGAAAGAGAATTCACGAAATTGAGCCCATTTACAATTGCACCCTAAAACCATAAATACCTAAGGAATAAATCTAACCAAAGACGTGAAAGATCTATACACGTAAAAATATAGAAAGTTTATGAAACAAATTGAAGAAGACACACAAAAAAGGAAAAATACTCCATGCTCCTGGAAAGGAAGAACAAATATTGTTAAAATGTCAATACTATCCAAAGCAATCTACATATTCAATGCAATCCCTATCAAAATAATTCCCGCATTCTTCACAGAGCTAGAACAAACAATCCTAAAATTTGTAGGGAACCACAAAAGACCCCGAATAGCCAAAGCAATCCTGAAAAAGAAAACCAAAGCAGGAGGTATCACAATCCCAGACTTCAAGCTGTATTACAAAGCTATAATCATCAAGACACTATTGTACTGTCACAAGAACAGACACTCAGACCAATGGAACAGAATAGAGAACCCAGAAATGGACCCACAAACGTATGGCCAACTCATCTTTGACAAAGCAGGAAAGAATATTCAATGGAATAAAGACAGTCTCTTCAGCAAGTGGTGCTGGAAAAACTGGACAGCGACATGCAGAAAAATGAACCTGGACCACTTTCATACACCATACACAAAAATAAACTCAAAATGGATGAAAGACCTAAATGTAAGACAGGAAGTCTTCAAAATCCTGGAGGAGAAAGCAGGCAAGAACTTCTTTGACTTGCCCGTAGCAACTTTTACTCAACATGTCTCCAGAGGCAAGGGAAACAAAAGCAAAAATGAACTATGGGGATCTCATCAAAATTAAAAGCTTCTGCACAGCGAAGGAAACAATCAGCAAAACTAAAAGGCAACTGATGGAATGGGAGAAGATGTTTGCAAATGACGTAT
>NW_024083774.1:0-2976 GCF_003009895.1 Hyaena hyaena | reverse complement strand
CACAGAGTCATGAGCAAGCAGAAAGAGATGTTTGTAAGCCACTCTGTTCAGGATATGTTGACATCCATTAAAAGCCCTCAGCATGGCTGGGAGCGTTACCTGTACACCTGAAATCCTCTGGTTTGTCAGGGGTCCAGACAACAGGTGAAAAGAACCCAGGCAGGCAGGATCAATGGTATCCTCCCAGGGTGTTGGTACAGATGGAGTTGAGGCCACAAAGAGTGGAGTTCCTGGCACATTCGTCCACATCTAAGCAGAAAACGAGGCTAAGTCAACAGGATGAAGGACACTGAGACCGTGGTGGTGCACAGCCCCACTCTGACCGAAGCCAGCGGCTTCCCTGCTCTGCTCCCGCTCCTTAAACACTGCTGACGGGAGGTGCAAAGAGCCATGACTGTGACCCACACACTCTTGTGATGAGGCTCTCCACACCTCGGGATAAAATCCAAACTCCTCACTAGAACACAGGAGACTCGGAGAGTCTGGACCCACCTGAGCTCACCTGTCTCTTCTTTCCTTTTGAATCCCTTAGTGATTTCTGATCCAGATTCACTGATTGCCTGTGGGTCCATGAAGGCTCATTGTCTGCTCCCTCAGCCTTGAACTCACTAGCCCCCTCGTTCCTTGATTAATCTCAATGCCTCCCACTAACATACTATACTATCAATAATAATAACAACAACGGAGAAGCATCCAGTGGAGGGGTGGAGCGCATGGACAGCCTGGGCTCAAAGCTCGGCTCTGTCCTTATTGGCTGTGTGTTACTGGGTGCTGAAGGCTGAATCATGTCCCCCATATTTATATGTTAAAGCCCTAGCATTCAATAGCATGTTACCAAAACAAAGGGCATTTGCAAAATGATTAGGTTGATGATGAGGTATGAAGGTGGATTAGTGCCCAGGGGTATCTTTGTGCTCAGTCAGTTGAGCTTCCCAATCTTGGTTTCAGCTCAGGTCATGATCTCACAGCTGGTGAGTTCAAGCCCTGCACTGGGCTCTGCACAGACCATGTGGAGCCCGCTTGGAATTCTCTCTCTCCCTCTCTCTTCCTCTCTCACTCCCTGTCTCTCTACTCCTTCTGCATGCTCGGGCTTGCTCGCTCTCTCTCTCGCTCTCTCTCTCTCTCTCTCTGGCACTGTCAAAAATAAAGAACTAAACATTGATAATTGGGACTAGTACCCTTAAAGGAAGAGGAAGAGACACCAGAGCTCACTGTCCATGAGGACCCAGAATGAAGGCAGTCATCTGGAAGCCAGAAGGACAGCCCTCTCCATAACCCAACTGTGCTCTCAGAGTCCAGCGTCCACAAGGACAGAAAATAGATCTCAATGTAGAAACCACCCTGCCTGCAGTGTTTTGTTCTGGTGGCCCTGAACTGACAATGCACTGGGCAAGATAGTTCACCTCTGTGTGTCCCAGTGCACCCTTGTGTGCCAGGTAAGGATAATAATCATACTATCCCCATAGGTTTGTTTGGAGCATTAAATAAGGTGTCATCTGTGAATCACTCAGAACAGAGCCTGGAGGATGAAAGTATGAAGTAAGTATTTATTAACTAAAACACAGAATTAACTGCTGACATGTTTTTTTTGGTGACAGGTGCTGAGGAAGACACCTGAAGCAATGCTCAAGGCAGCCCTGTGAGGTGCGCACTAACATTCCTTCATTTTTAATTTAGGAAACAGGCTTCAGAATTGTGCAGTCACATAGCCTGTGAAAGACACACCAGGATTTACGTTCCGTCTGTTGCTGGACAATTTGGAAAAGAGCCTCCTAGGCTGTCCTGATTCAGAGTCTTTGAATATGGCCTTAGTCAATTCCAGCCCTATGCAAGTCCCCACCGTGGGTTGCCAGATGTAGCAGCCTCATTTGGAGGCAGGATGGCAAGATGGTTGAAACACGGGATATGAAGTCACACCTTGGCACAGTTTGGATATTGACTCCCTTTCTCCCTATCTATTTGACCTTGGAAGGGTTTTTCTACCACAATGGAGGCCCAGGATCCTCATCCGTAAAATGGACACAAAACACCACTAATACCATCAGGTTGTTGGGAAGACACTGAGACACGCATGGAAGAGCTTAGCACCTTGGTTGAGATCTGCCTGCAACCCTTTGTATCTGATGTTCCTCCTGGAACACCCTTCCCTCAGATACCCCCTATCTCACTGTGTCATGTTCTTCACCTCTTTTCTCAAAGACAACTTTTCTGTGTGACTTTTCCTTACTACTCACTCTACTTAAATTTGACCCCCACTCCCAGCACTCTTCACCGCCTATTCACCTTTCCTGCCTTATTTATCATGATCTCTTTCAACTATTCCTTGCACACAGATGTTCATGCATTTATTTTCTGTCTATCTCCCCCAACACTAGATGATGATTTCCAGGAGAACAAATAGCTTTGCCTGTGTTATTTACCACTGTATCCACCATCCCTAGAATAGTGCCGGGGGCATAGTAGGTGCTCACGGGGTATTTGTTGTCTTTTATAATTTTAATGTTTTATTTATTTCTGAGAGAGAGAGAGAAGGGGAGAGTTAGAGAGAGAGACACACAGAATCTGAAACAGGCTCCAGGCTAAGAGCTAGCTGTCAGCACAAAGCACAACGCGGGGCTTGCACTCACTAACGTGAGGACATGACCTGAGCCGAAGTCGGATGCTAAACGACAGGCACCCCAGGAAGTATTTCTTGAATGAGTGCATGAATGAATGCATGAGTAGTTATTGGCATCACTTAGCAGAAGATGGCTTTGAACTCAGCCCAGATTCATCTTGACCCCTTGTCCACCACTATGGTCTTCACGTGCAGACTCAGACCTGGTTCCTAAGCAGACCCTTCCCTCTTCCCTTCAATGTCTCTCCTGGGCCCCGGAAGCTCATGTTTCCACTGCTGGATGCAAATCCTTGGTTGCAGACACAAGAGTAGCTTCCAGGACGGTTGTGGCAAGTCGCATGCTGCGGGCAAATTCTGGG
>NW_024083773.1:0-2983 GCF_003009895.1 Hyaena hyaena | reverse complement strand
CTTCAGGATGGGATGGGGGCAGGATGTGGGGACCCGGCTGAAGCCACCCACACTTTGGCACTGCTTCTTTTTTAAAAAGAGCATTTGCTGGGGTTTTTTTTTTCTTATTTTCACTAAAAACAGGAATATGGGTTCACAGCAGAACATTTGGAAGGCAGAGAAGCACAGACGAGCAAAAAAAAAAAAAAAAGTGACATGTTTTATCAGCTATATTTCTGTGCTTATACAGACACATATTTTCATCCTTCATTCGTAATCAGCCTGAGCACATTGTTTTGCAACCAGCTTTTACTATTTAATATTCCCAGGACAGAAGACAGAATATATTTTCACCATCTTGACGGTGTCCTAGCGTGTGGATACAGTACACTGTATTTCTCTTGTTCTCCACTGATGGGCATTTAAGTGGTTACCAACTTCTTACTATCATCAATACTACATCTGTATGTTCCTAATAAAGCTCATATTTATGAGACGCTAGACCTGTTTAACCTCACATTGGTCCTATGAAATTGGAACTGTTATTATTCCCATTCTACAGAGCTTCAGAGAGGATAAGTCCTTTGAAGTCACACCGCCGGTAGGTGACAGCGCAGGGATTTGAACCCAGCCCGTCGGGGGTACTTTCTCTGCTCACCAGAAGCATGGAATGTCACAAAGTCTGAACTAAAGTGACATGGAAGTAATCTGAAGGCATGAGAGTCCCCCCGCCTCCCGCCCCGATCTTGAAACAGCTGTAGGAGCCCAGAGTGTAATCAGCGGCTGATAGCTCCTGTCTAGGGTGACCTATCTGGCTTCTTGCATCCGTGGGGACAGACCAATCAGGATGGCACAACGCAACGGATAATAAGGTCCACTGTTTTTCAATCAGAAGAAAGCAAAAGCCATCCAAAAAAAAAAAAAGCCTACCAAGGGGCGCCTGGGTGGTTCATTCTGTGAAGCATGGACTCCGGTTTGTACTCAGGTCATGATTTTGCAGTTCGTGAGTTTGAGCCCTGCGTTGGGCTCTGTGTTTGGCGGTGTGGAGCCTGCTTGGGATTCTCTTTCTCTCTCCTCCCCTGCTCCTGCTTTCTCTCTCTCTCTCTCAAAATAAATAAATTTAAAAACAACAACAACAAAAAGCCTACCTGAGGGGCCTTAATGCCTACTTCATGCACTGCTTCTTTGTGACACAGGGCACAGGACAAGAACCCACCCAGAGTAGATAGGAAGGCTCAGCCTTGCTGAGGGCCTATGCCAGGGGCTCTAGGGCGTCCAGCCTGGGGCTGGCTATTATTACTGTCCGTATTATTTTTCACGACCACTATGATTGATTAAGTGCCTTTTATACATGATGCATCAGGCTAAATATTACGTGACACGAGTCAGTCTTCATAATGGCCCACACTTTAGGGAAATACTATTACAACTCCTGCCTCCATTTTACATAACCTCAGGGAGCTGATCTAACTCAGAAGTGCTTGAGGAGGACTCAAAGCTAGGTCATTTCGGGGCGCCTGGGTGGCTCAGTTGGTTAAGTGTCTGACTCTGGCTCAGGCCATCTTGTGGTTGGTGAGTTTGAGCCCCACACCGGGCTGTCTGCTGTCAGCACAGAGCCTGCTTCAATCCTATTTCTCTGCCCCTGCCCCCCGCAAATATAAACAAACACTTAAAACAAAAATCTTGGTCTTTTTGTAATGAAAGAAATGTGCCAGTCGCTGGCAGTTATTTCTCGGGCAGAAGGCATGGAGTATAGACAGAGTCCATACATTATCAAAAGAGCACACAACAGACTTAGGAGGAAGACACTGTATTCATTTTATAGATGCAGAAACTAAGGCTGGGGGCAGAGTCAGCCAAGGCCACGTTATCTCTAACACCCAATTCTTTCCACTCAAGTTTGATGCCCTGCCCAGCGTGTTTCTGCAAAAGAGGGGGTGCCAGGTAACTGGTAGCTAGAATCCGAATGCAGCTAATGCAGATTCCCAGTGTGTTCCAGACCATGAAGCTCGCCAGCCAGAGGCTCCTACAGGCTGAGCTGAGGTTGCCAGTAATACCTAAGGCAGGCGTGATCTACCTGAACTCAGCAGCTCGAATTGTGACCCCGGGGCTCTAGGAACCTGATGAATAAAGAAGGGAGGTTCCAAGAGTGGTAGCACAAGGTCTGCTACCCCATCACTCCACAGGCACAGTCACCCAGAACTTCGTGGGGCGAGAATGATTAGGGCTGGAGCTGCCTGCGCTGCATCAATCCAGGCTGAGGGAGCAGTGAGATGGGGGAGGAAACTGGGGTCCAGAAGCCAGGTGACACACCCGCGGTCACTTGGCTCAGGGGAGAGATCACATGGCTGCCACCTCTCCTAGACCACGTGCACATCTGGCTCCATCCCCATGCTGTGTGACCTTAGTTAGGTGCATGCCATCCCTTCCAGTCTTAAGGGGAGAATGGGAACCCCTAACGTAACCACCTGAAGGGTTAGGATCTTGACTGTATGAATAAATCGTACCAATGAACAGATGACAAGTAACTCAATACACTGAGGAAGGAGCAAAAGATAAAACAGACAGTTCATGGAAGAGGACGCTCAAATGGCCGACAAGGGTGTGCAAAGATGCTCAACGTTACCAGCAAGCAGGGAACACGCAAGCACACGCCACCATGGGGTACACACACCCGGCAGCACGGCAAAAACTAAAAAGTCTGACAGTCTGGGGTGTTAGCAAGGACCCACAGCAAAGGATGCACAGACACTCTTCTGGGTGGATCTAAATGTAAAGGCGAGAGTGCACCAACCCCCAGACCCAGCAACCCCACCTAGGGTACATGTGCAGGAAGCAGCCACACAGACCTGACCTGCTGGGGACACCCGAAAGTCCCCAATAGGAGCTAGAATAACTAGCGGTATATCCAAATGCAATATTAAAACAATTTTTTTTATCATGTTTATTTATTTCTGAGACAGAGCACAAGCGGGGAAGGGGCAGAGAGAGAGAGACACACACA
>NW_024083772.1:0-2985 GCF_003009895.1 Hyaena hyaena | reverse complement strand
AATTGCACAAAAATACATAAAATACCTAGGAATAAATAACCAAGGATACAAGAGATCTGTCTGATGAAAACTATAGAAAACTTATGAAGGAAATTTAAGAAGACACAAAGAAATGGAAAAACATTCCATGCTCATGGATAGGAAGAATAAATATAATTAAAATGTCATTACTACCCAAAGCAATCTACACATTCAATGCAATTCCAATCAAAATTGCACCAGTATACTTCTCAAAGCTAGAGCAAACTATCCTAAAATTTGTATGGAATCCAGGGACGGTTCTATGAGCAATCTCAGCTTTTCTTTCCTTTGTCCTGGACTCGTGGCAGTTCGCCACTACTCGCAGGTTTATCACTCACCGCAGCTGCATGCAAGCCGGGTTCCCTCCCCTCGCTCCATGTCCCTTGCTCCTGTCCTGCTTTTATCTTCCCCAGGTCACACTCACACACTTATAAGGTTTCCTTCCCAGTGTACTCTGTTTCTTTCTCTTTCCAAACTCCTGTGGCTCAGTGTCCTACGACTTCAGGCCTTCTGTGTTTGAGAGATGAGTGCAGGTGAAATGTACCGTATAGATTTTATATCTCTGTAAATATTGTCAAGAATATTAGAATTATTATGTCATGTGTCATTTGGATATTTATTTTTGGTAGAAATTAGAAAACTATTTTTTTCAGAGTTTGTGGAACATTTTACAATCTCATTAAAATTCCATGATTGATCCAGTTTAGCTGTATCTTTACAGCATTGGCATTGTAGCTTAAAAACAAAACAAAACACAACAAAAACTGCAAAGAGAATTTAATGAGTAGTGATATCTTATCATGGTTTTGTTTCATATTTTCTTAATGTCTAATGATGTCATAAATATTTTCATATAAGCACTTATATACCTATTAATTCTCTATGGCTAATAAAGTAATCATAAACCAGGCTTGTTTATGTTTGGACCCAGTTTTGTAACTAGTTAATTTTTTTCATTTTTACTTTTGATTTATGATGTTTGTGTATATAATAGGGCTAAAATATGTAGGACAGGTGCTCCCATGCTTGCTCCAAAAAATAATATCAAAGAAGAAGCCTCCGTCTATGAAACATCCCTGAAATGCCCTCTCTCGGGATGTTGAGGTCTAGACATCGCACAACCTCTGTACTTGTACACAGAGCTTCTGTCTGCCTTATGTGACATGGTTCACGTTTGCCTTCTGCCAATTAAGACAACCCGAATGTCACTCATTTCATTTTCCTTGAGTAGTTTAAACTCTAAATCAGAAAACCAATCTTGATACTGAAATGAAGAGTTTAGGGTTAAAGTTTTCTTCATTCTGTAAGGTGACTGTTTAGTCCTATTATCAATAAACCTGCTTTAAGTCTTCTTCCTTATTTGGTCCTTACTATTTAAAGCATGTGTCAGTTTGTTCAGAGTCCACTCACTTTCTGCTTTCAGGTTCCCCTATGTGAGTTGCCTAATAAGGTCGTTTTCTGTTTGAGAATCATGTTCACATTGTTAAAGAGACCGTGTGAATGTAAGTGAACCAGAACTCAGGACTGTGACCCTGATAGCTCATGGGAGGACAGGGTCTGACCTTCTGGAACTGAGAACCCCAATTGGCTGCAGCATTTCTGTGTGAGCATCAGGACACTTCTTCTCTCAGTTCTGTCTCCCTGGCCAGGTGCAGGTTAGTAGGACAGAGGAACGATTATTTTTCACTACTGTGGATCTTAGCTCATAAGTCATTTTCTCCATAGATTATTCCCAGGACTTCAGCTTTTTTTCCCTTATTCGGAACTGAAGACTTGAGAATTGTTTCAGTCTGTCTTTCTTTTCTTTTCCTTTTTTCCCTGCCTTCCTGTGTCCCTTTCCTTTTCTATATTTTTTAGCATAAAATCATGTAATTATGCAAAGGTAATTTGCCACTATAAATAACATGAGGAATGTTTCATAACACTGTTATTAATACTGCCCTGTTTATGTGATACATTTTATAAACTGAGCCTAGAAAAGGAAACTCAATTTGCTGTCCTGAGGACTGCTCTTTACCCACTGCTGCCAGAAACTAGTGTCAAAAACTTTGGGATTCCATGTTCATGTTGCATCCATCTCCTGCATGACCATTGGCAAGGTTATTAAATGCTATTGACTTTAATAAATTCTTTATGTTATATGAATGCATTTGAACTAAGTTTGAATATCCCTTCCAATATAAAAAGTTTATATTTAAATAGTGTTTTGAGGAAATTGGTATGATTGTAGAAGAAATGCAATTGCCAGACAGCAAGTTAGTTGAAAGAAGTACATAATATACAATATTAATTCACATGTAAACAGTGAAATATTAACACATTTTGTAGAGAATATTCATATTGATTTTAGTGAAAGAGGGGCTATTGATAAATAAGTTAAGTAGACACACTTTGCCAACAAATAAAGAGGATCTAATTTAAATTCTAAAACTGCATCCTAGTCCACTACCTCAGAAACATCACCTATTAAAAAAAACAAGAAAGCAACTAGTACATTAGTAAATTAATTTGTGTCATAACTGGAAAAATAATTTATTATATCTGCGGATTTTTTAAAAAATTAGCTATAAAGAGGTCAAACTGACATGAAATTCAAATATTTAAATTATATAATTTGTAATTTTGGACATTTGCTGGTTTTTGTTTTTTCATAAAATAATCAATCAGGTGCAACCACCAGGGGTTATACAGGATAGACTCAGGAAAACTAGGCTTGTCTTTCTCACATGTCTTAGAGAAACCATCACATTCCATGAAGGGCGTTACATGGAGGAAGAAAGAGAAAGTGCCTGGGAGGGGTGTCTGCTAAGCAGTTTGGGTGCGCAGACAGTGGAAGGCTCGTGGACAAGTATCATTATTGAGGTCAACGTGGGATACATAAGTAAAAGACAAATAAATTTCTGCATTTGAATATCACAGGGCCCTAGTCTGAGGAAAGCAAGAAAGGAAACTTATGGCAGGGCC
>NW_024083771.1:0-2991 GCF_003009895.1 Hyaena hyaena | reverse complement strand
CTGGAGCCTGTTTCAGTCTGTGACTCCCTCTCTCTCTGACCCTCCCCTGCTCACGCTGTCTCTCTCTCTCTGTCTCTCCTAGAAATAAATAAAAATATTAAAAAAAAAAAACAACATAGAATAAAGCCATTAGGAAGAGACAGCATGAGGACCCAGAGAGCTTTTTCACCTGGTTTACTGACCATTCTGATGCGGGTGCAGATGACTTAGGAGAGGTCATCAAAGATGATATTTAGCCAAATCCATTACAGTACTACTTGGTTCCTGGGGAAGGAGAAGAAGAAGAAGGAGGAGGAGGAGGAGGAGGAGGAGGATTGGAGGATATTGATGAAAGAGATGAGGATGAAGGTGAAGAAGATGAAGATGATGATGAGGGGAAGGAAGGAGAGGAGGATGAAGGAGAAGATGACTAATGGAACACAGATGGATTCCCACATTTCTTTTTTAATTTTCTTCAGTCCTTGGGAGCAACTTGCAGTCTTTCTGTCCCCCCCTCCTCCTCTTGTGCTCATTCACCCAGTTTTTTGATCATGGTATCTCCCCTGCCGGGTAAGTATTCATTCACCCTGTTTTTTGAAGTCTCTTTTCTCTCCCTTTATACCATGATTCTTAACTTATTTTGGGGGGAAATACCTTAGGCAGAATATAGTGAAAATAATCTCTACCCCTTTCTGTTCCAAATTCATTTTTATCCCTTCCTGTCTCAACGCTTTCCTGTCAATGAAATTGACACCACCGTGCTCTACGGGAAAAAAGAAAACCCTTCTGCTCCCTTAGCTCTGCTGGAAGCTGGGTGCTAGGCCCCTGTGTAGTAGTGCATAGAGTTTTAGCTTTTTTCCTCCTTTCTCTGTGTATTGGGCTCAGAGATTACACCGTGTCTCTATATGAATATGGACAGTTAGAATTTACCAACATGTATCTGTCTACTTTCTCTTGTTTAAAAAAAAAAGAAAAAATAACATTTTTTTTAGATTTTTTTAATTTACTTTTATATTATTTTTTAATGTTTTATTTATTTCTGAGAGAGAGAGAGACAGCGTGAGCAGGGGAGGATCAGAGAGAGAGGGAGACACAGAATCTAAAGCAGGCTCCAGGCTCTGAGCTGTCAGCACAGAGCCCCACGCAGGGCTGGAGCCCAAGAACCGTGAGATCATGACCTGAGCGGAAGTCGGACACCCAAGTGACTGAGCCACCGAGGCGCCCCAGAGAAAATAACTTCAAAAAATGGGGTTATAGAAGGTCATCTCAAAGGTTTGAGATGTTTGGATGGGTTAAGTGGGCATTTTGACAACATGGCTTCTCCTTTGGCATGTTTAATCATGATGTTTAATAAACATCCTTGCAGTTGAAGATGACGCTTTTAAAATAAATTCTCTCCTAATGATGACTTGAGCCCTGCCACTTGATGGGAGAATCATCAGAACCTGTAGGATCTTATTTGGAATTGAGTTCCGTTGTAATTTTGTTTCTGTTTTATTTTTAAATTTTCTTTTTGTTTCACTGGAAAGGAACGGTGATGCTCAGTTTTAAACATTAAAAATGTACAAGTTGCTTTGTTACAATAAAACTAAATGTATATATACACACAAAATAAGTAAATACTTTTTTATTTTTATTTTTATTTTTTTATTTAAATGTTTTATTTATTTCTAGGAGAGAGAGAGAGAGACAGCGTGAACAGGGGAGGGTCAGAGAGAGAGGGAGTCACAGACTGAAACAGGCTCCAGGCTCTGAGCTGGCAGTCAGCACAGAGCCCGACGCGGGGCTTGAACCCACGAACCGCGAGATCATGACCTAAGCGAAAGTCGGATGCTTAACCGACTAAGCCACCCAGGCGGCCCAATAAATACTTTTTTAAAAAGGAATAATCCAAATAATCATGGAAGAGAGTGCAACTGGTAGTCTTATGCTTCCTGATTTCAAAACTTATTATAAGCCACAATAATCAAGATAGTGTTTTGCTGACATAAACATAGACATATAGAGGGGTGCCTGTGTTGCTCAGTGGGTTAAGCATCTGACTTCAGCTCAGGTCACAATCTCGCGGTCTTTGAGTTTGAGACCCACATCAGGCTCTGTGCTGACAGCTCAGAGCCTGGAGCCTGCTTCAGATTCCGCGTCTCTCTCTCCCTTTGCTCCTCCTCCACTCACGCTCTATCTCTCTCTGTCTCTCAAAAATAAATAAACATTAAAAAACTAAAAAAAAGGAATAGACATATTCTTTTCTTTCTATACTGTTTTCGTCCTCTCTTTCTACATTCTTTTTTCTATATTCTTTTTTTACTATATATAGACATATAGATCAATGATATAGAAGTGAGAATTTTCTTAAACAGTTATGATTAATTTATTTTTTACAAAGGGACCAAGACAATTCAATGTGGAAAAAGACTAACTTTTCCAGCAAATGGCAGTAGGACAACTAGATTTCAATAGGCAAAATAATGACTTTGGATTCCCAAGTCACACCATATGCAAAACTTAACTCCAAGTAGATCACACACCTTGATGTAAAAGCAAAAACTCTTAGAAAAAACTATAGGAGTAAATCTTCATGATCTTGGATGGTTAATGGTTTCTTAGATACAATATCAAAAGCACAAATGATAAACAGTCATCAGATATTAAAACTTTTGTGCTCAAAAGAACCATCAAGAAAGCGGGAGGGGCAGAACATCTGGGTGGCTCAGTTGGTTGAACATCTGACTCTTAATTTCAGCTCAGGTCATGATCCCACGGTTGTGGGATGGAGCCCTGCATTGGGCTCTGCCCTGAGCCTGGAGCCTGCTTGAGGTTCTTTGTTGCTCTCCTCTCTGCCCCTCTCCCACCACCCCATCCCCCACACCCCCATACTCTCTAAAATATTTTTTTTTTAATTTTTTTTAATGTTTTATTTATTTCTAGGAGAGAGAGAGAGACAGCGTGAGCAGGGGAGGGTCAGAGAGAGAGGGAGTCACAGACTGAAACAGGCTCCAGGCTCTGAGCTGGCAG
>NW_024083770.1:0-2999 GCF_003009895.1 Hyaena hyaena | reverse complement strand
CAGCGTTACGTGGCCTTTGGAAGTGGCAGGCTCACACACTCCACGTGGTGGTGCACGGCCCCTGCCCCTGTTCTGCTGGTCTCTGCTCACTCATCGGGGGGGGGGGGGGGGGGGGGCTTCATGTCGGAAGGAATCCGTGGGGTCCAAGTGAGGTGGGGCAGCAAGGAATCTCCCTGCCTTCGTAGCCATGGGCTGGGCCATTGCGTCACATGAGTGTTAAACCTCTGGTGTAAAATGTCAGCCGTGTCCATGTGAACGTGCAGATGACAGGGGGTCTCAGATAAGTGGATTTATGTGGGTGGCCGTGGGGGAGGGAAAAGGCAAATGGCAGGGGGCCCTGGGGTTGGGATGGGGGCCTCAGTGAGGTCCGGAATGCCCTCCCTCCCTGAGTTGTCTGCCGAGTGGTTTCAGGCTGCTGGGATGTGGAGGCTGCTCTGTTGTGAGGAGGCTGCAGGCAAGCCACCTGCTATAGATGCTCTGGATGGAATACTGAGATTCTATGAAATTCCTCTGCACCTAACAGTAGGAAAATTACAAATAGTAGCTCAAATAAGAACTTTACTAATATTTGTATCTATGGCTGAATCCACAAAAGGAATAAACTTTTCCCTCCTTTCTAGTCAGTGCTTTAAAATTTTTTTTTAATGTTTTATTTATTTCTGAGAGAGAGAGACAGAGTGAGCAGGGGAGGGTCAGAGAGAGAGTGAGACACAGAACCTGACACGGGGCTCGAACCCACAAACCGTGAGATCATGACCTGAGCCGAAGTTGGACGCTTAACCAACTGAGCCACCTGGGCGCCCCTAGTCAGTGCTTTTAAAATGTGTTTCTAATGCCAGGATTCTGTTGTGGCTGTGTGCAGCAACATTTGCGATGCTGGCTGTCCCGTGCAGACCAGGGACGCTGGAGAGAGCCCCCGCTCTGCACTGTGGCTCCCGTGGCCCAGGCGTGGTCAGCGGCAGCCGGTTGTGTGAGCACCGCAGTGCCCTGAAGTCTGAACAAGGGCTGACGTCTGGTCAGACACGTTCTGATGGTGGTTTTTCCTGAACCACTGAATTGCCGGTCTCTCAATTGCAATTGAGAAGACTAAAATGTCTTCCCTCTTTTTTTTTTCCTGCTATCCGATAAGTTTTATTTTATTCTGTGCTTTCGACAAAAGGAGAGCATACCCACAGATGTAGAGGAATGCACACTCTTCTTAAAGCTCCGCCTGCTGGCCTCCCGACCTGCGTGTGGCGCAACATGCATGCTCTTCCTGCGGCCTGGTTCCTGCCGCTGTGCGGCTCCCTTCTAGCGGGGCTGAGAGACAAGAGTCAGGAGAAATCAGTAAAAACTGCCGCGGTGCCTGCAGGTGGCTCGGGGCAGGAAGACCGGGAAGGAGCCGGGGAGCGCCTGCGGGCGGGGCAGGAGGCCTTTCAGAGGAGGCGCTGGTCAAGCCGGCGGCACGACAGAGCTCACGCACAGTGTGGCCGGGTGGTGGGAGGGCACCGTGCGCGGGCAGCAGGGGCACTGAGCAAGGGTGGGTGAGAACGCGCTGGGGGAATAGTGGAGGCTGTCGTGCCCCCTCCCCCCCCCCCCCCCCCCCCGCCATGAGTTCGGGTGTTTCTCCTCCCACAGTGGGGTCTCTGGAGCGCCCTCTGGCTGAGGGGGTGCAGGGGAGGCAGGTTGGGTTGGGAGGCTTCAGCCTGCAGGGGCGCAGATGGCGGGCCTGGGGCTGTGGGGCGAGGTCAGAGGCGGAGCGCTTGCTGGGGAATGGATCAGGGGGGCTGGTGAAGCGGACTGCAGTGAGCACCTGAGGTGGGGTGACCTTGGGATCGTCAGGGATTGGTCTTGGACTTAGCTGTAGACATCCTGGTTGCTTGGTCAGGTGGCAGTTGATGCAGGAGCCCAGGGGACAGGGCAGGACAGGGCCGTGGATCTAGGGAGTCCGGTGGAGAATGTATTTATTTATGGCCATGGAGTGAGGGGAGTCAGTAGAGAGGAGCTGAGTTCAACCCCAGGAAGCCCGAGGCTGGAGCGCCTGGTGGGGTTGGTGTGCCTGCCCTGCCCCCTCCACTCTCTCCCCCCGCCCCGTGCCCTGCAAGCTGCCAGGAGCATGTGACCCAGCCTGGCTGCCTGTTCCTGCCCAGCATTTCTGATGCTTTTCAATGTTTAGGTCTCCCTCTCGGAGGTTTGTGTGTTTTAAATTTCTTCTCCCATGGCATTCAGGATGCCACGTGACCTGCACACGCCGCTCCTGTGCCGGGTGCGGGCTGGCCTGGACGGCACGCTCTCTCTTGGCCTGCCCGACCAGCTTTCTGTGTGCCGGCTGTGCCGTCCATGTTTTCCTCAATTATTTGATCAGATATTTAGACCATTTGAAAATTATGTTGTTTGTTTTCTTACTGCGTTTTGAGAGTTGCATGTATTCTGGACACAGTCCTTTGTGGGGTATGTGCTCTGCGGGTACTTTCTCCCCGTCTGTAGATTCACTTTTCATTTTTATAACTGTCTTTTGAAGATCAAAAATTTTTAATTTTGATGACATCCAGTTAATCCATTTTTTACTTTTGTACATCATGTCTTTTGTGTCGTGCTTAAGAATTCTTTGTGAAACCAGAGATCTGTAAGATTTTTTCTTCTTCTTCTTTCTTTCACAAGTTTTGTAGTTTTGGCTATTACGCTTAAGTCAGTGATCTATTTTAAATAATTTTATATAGAACGGGAAGAAAATATCAAGGTTTTTTTTTTTATATGGTGTCTAGTTGTTTTAGCATCTTTTGTTAAAAGTATTTTCCTTTTCCCAGTCAATCGCCTTGGAACCTTTGTCACAAATCAGTTGGCTGAGTATGTATGTGTGTTTTCAGGGGTACCTGGGATTTATTTTAATCAGGATTGGTAAGACAGGCTGACATGGAAATGACAGTCATGAGGAGGAAGTTCATACCCACAGGTCCCGAGAAGTAGGAAGTGGGCTACTCAGGACCCCAGGAGGTGCACCAGGTCAGTCAGCAGGCGGG
>NW_024083769.1:0-3004 GCF_003009895.1 Hyaena hyaena | reverse complement strand
GGACACACCTGCACATCTGATGGTCCACAGGGTCCCAGGACATCCAGTACAAATACAGAAGCTAGTCCTCACGTCCAGGCTCCTCGGCTACCCCTTTAAGGAGAAGTCAGCTTTCACAGATTCTCCACGGGACACCCAACTGCACTGAACTCTGTTCCCCACCCACGGCACAGGGATGTGGAATATCAGCAGACTCTTCCTCTCAAAGGTGGAGCCCAGGCCTGAGGGTTGGCCAGAAACACTGGACAAGGTGAGGCAGGTGGGGGACCACACGTCCTCACGATGAAGAGGGACCCAGAACAGCTGAGGAACCCAAGGCCTACCTGGGGTGAGGCCACCTGATGCCCTGTCCCTGCTGAATCTAAGAAAAAGGCCACCTGGGCTGGGAAGAAGTCATCTCTGCACTGGAAGGAGCGGGAGTCCTGGGCTGGCAGGTTCGAGAAACTTCCAGCCCTCCTCCCCAGGGCTCTCCCAGGCTTCCACAGGCTCCAAGCCTAGCAGGTGAGCTGCCCTTGGGCCTCCAGTGCGCCCCCTTCCTCTACTTGACGCCCCCTACATGCCCGTGTCCGAGTGCCCCACTTGAATCCCGCGGATTTGAGGGATAGCAGGGATGTGGACACACCTGCCCAACCCACAGGCTTACCTCCTTCTGAAGTCATCCTGCAGGCTTGGGCTCGGACCACTGCTCCCCTGCTGCCACCACAGTGAGAAACGTCAAGTCCAGGTCCAGACAGCGACCTACTCCCGCAGATGCTCAGGATCAATTAAAGGAGGGAAAGTTTGAATGTAAACAGGGACAGAATGTGGGGCTCCTGACATTCTGCAGCGGGGGAGGGGCGGAGGCCCAGGGACCTGGGGTGGGAGTGGGGAGACATTCCATGAGGGCTCTGGCAGGCAGGCAAGGACCACAAGTCCCTTTCAAATGACACACGGGCAACACAGTTGCTCTGTGACTTTTGAGGCAATTCACACAATTGTTTGGATTCTGAGCACAGAGGTGTTACTCGCTGCTCCTTTGCTTCCACTCGTCATCCATCAGCCTCGTTTGTGTCCCTCAGCCCACTCTGCTTCCCACCCGGCTCTTGACTCCCTGGAACAGAGGCCGGGGTTTGTGAACAAAATTCAGAACACGGATTCTGATGAACACGTGGGTCCTGAAGGCCACGCGGAACTGAGGGCTCCAAATTCTCATCGTCTCAGCAGATCCCGTGTGCTCGGTTGCACATCATTCTTTAGACTTGGCTCCTTCGGTCCCAGCTGGCCTGCGGTGCTGGAAGTGGAGCCGCCTGGAGCAGGACCAGCCGTACTGGTGACCTCGTCTGGTGGAAACCACGGTCTCTCAGAGAAAGGACGTGCAGCCTCCATGGGCAGGACCAGAGTTCACTACTTTCCGTTTCCCAGCATACTGTGCTGTAGTTCAACATTGACTTTTAACATTTTTCATTACTTTAGTGTGATGTTTCCATGAATCAATAGCTTTGTGTGGTTCAACGTCAAAGCACATAAAGGAAGATGCAGTGATGACTCTTCCTCCCACCTGTTAGTCCTGGTGGCCGAGCCCCTTTGTTGCAGGAAACCGCTGTTATCTGTTACGTGGAAATCTTTAGAGAGACGTATTATGCAACTAAAAGTAAACGTAAGCTATTTTCATTTTCCAAAAATGCTTTCATTTTTTCCTCTGGTAAAGGTCGACATACTTTCCAAAATATGTGTGGATGTGTACCGTGGTTGTCTTTACACTAATGCTGTGGCTCCTGTCCTTATATCTGGAGACCAGATGGCTGGCACATGGAGTTCTGCAGTCCTTTAAAATGTCAAGCACCCTGTAGAATGGGTGGCCGGATTTAGAGAGTAAAAATAATAGTTTCAATTGAGTTAGAAATTTAGATAAACAGGGAGTGAGCTTTTAGAATAATCGTGTCCCATGCAATACTTCAGATACACTTAAAATGTTTTCTTGTAAGAGCAGCCTGTGAGGATGGAGGGAGAGGCCACACGCCAAGGCACACAAGGGGCCGCCGGAAGCGGAAACAGTCAAAGACACGGATTCTCCCTTTGGGACCTCCAGACGGATCAGCCTGGCCAACCCTTCGGCTTCTGCCCTTAAGGTTTGCCTCCGATGTCTCACGTCTGAGACATACATAAGCGAGTAGAGCGTGTGGTTTTAAGCCACTGAGAGTGTGGTAATAACCTTCAGCCGCTGCGGGAAGCTAAATGAGTTGCCCAAAGCGATCACGTGGCCAAGCCCAGATTCCAGGGGTGGGAAGTAGACGCCCCCTGTCGTGATAGGAGCGGCCAAGTCCTACCACAAAGATGTGTGTGTAGGGATGGGAAGAATTTTTGGTCATATTTTGCAGTCTATGTGAGTATATCACTTCACCCCAGTGATTTTAAAACAATATTAGTACAAATATATTATTAATAATATACTAAATATAATAGTAGTCACAAAATTTTTTTTCTTGAGTATTTATTTATTTGGAGAGAAGGAGAGAGAGGAAGAGAGAGCACCCACAGTGGCAGGCCCCAGAAGATGGAGACACCGAATATCAAGCTGTCTTCACACCATTAGCATAGAGCCCGACGTGGGGCTGGAACTCACAAACCGTGAGATCATGACTTGAGCTGAGATGAAGAATTGGACGCTTAACAGACTGCACCACCCAGGGGCCCCTCGGATATACTTGTAATGCAAATTTGTTCACAGTTTATTTTAATTTTGCATTTGGCTGTGATTCTGTATTTTGTCTGGCATCTATACCAAAGAGTATAACATATTTACCCCTTATTATTCACCTACCCTGGGAGAAAGAAAATTTGAATAAGGACCCTCAAGAGTGCTAACTTGGCTCCACCACAAAATATTAGCATGCATTTGTGTGTACGCACACACACACAGTCTTCAGGCTCTTTGGATGATATGGAATTTGAAAGAGACTCATACAGCACTGAGTTTGTAAGTATAATGGGAGTAAGGACAGAAGTAAAGGACTGGAAATCTTCC
>NW_024083768.1:0-3008 GCF_003009895.1 Hyaena hyaena | reverse complement strand
CAGGCCCCGAGCAGTCAGCACTGAGCCCGATGCGGGGCCTCGACCTCACGAACTGTGAGATCATGACCTGAGCCGAAGTCGGACGCTTAATCAAGTGAGCCACCCAGGTGCCTCTTTTTAAAAAAATTGTTTTATGTTTTTTTTTTTCCCCCCAGATACAGAGATACAGAGTGGGGGAGGGGGCAAGAGAGAGGGAGACACAGAACCTGAAGCATCAGCATGTCAAATTCTAGACCAGAGGCCAAGGGAGAACCGACAGAAGGCAAGAAATACAGGGAGAGCATGAGGGTAAAGTGGAAGGCTCAAATCAGAAATCTCAATGTACCTATCGAGTAAAGGAATCGAATTTGTTACTTAACAGCCTTCCTGCTAGGGTGCCTGGGTATCTCAGTCAGTCGAGCGTCCGACTCTTGATTTCGGCTCAGGTCCTGATCTCACAGTTCATGGGATTGAGCCCTGCGATTTCTGCCGCAACATAGATGAGCCCCCAAAGCGTTCTGCTACATGAGAGACGCTGACACAAGAGTCCACTTAAAGCAGGTGTCAGTTCCTAGGAAATGCCCAGAAAGCGCAAACCTATGGAGATAGAGATTACATTAGACTTTGCCTTGGTCTGGAGGTCCTAGTGGGAAGTGAGTGCTGATGGGTACACAGGGCCTTTCCGGAGAGAGAGAAATGTTCTGAAACTGAACTGTGGTGATGGCTGCACGACTCTCTGCATTTACTACAAGTCACTGCATTGGACTCTAACTGGGCGACAGTGGTGTGTATTTGGAGCCCAATAAAACCCTTTGGAAAGTGTAATGCAGATGTCTGTGTAGGTCATGGAGGAAAAGGTCTGCCATTGACTTCATGACACTAAGGAACTGCCCCATCGCCCTTCCCGTGTTCTGGGTCCTGCCTGCGTGACCCATCATCACATGCCTCCTCCCTGTGGGTGCGATGCTGCCACCAGACTGAGTCACTGTGCTCATCAGAAAGGAGTGCTGCCGAGCGCACACTTCTGTGCATGTGTCTGTGTGTGCTCACGCGCAGCCACCTGCTGGGTGAACTTAGTGGTTGGCTCAGAAATCCATGGCTGGGGTCAGGCTCCCATGGTCCATCCTGTATCTGAAACCCCGGCTTGAAGGAGGAGTTTTCCGTCCTTCAAGAATCCCATGGACCCGGCTGCATATCCCTGGTAACCAGCCTCACCCTTTGCTTCAACTTCTGGCCACAGGAAGACGTGTAGAGTGGGGAGGGATGTTGTTCCCCCCTCCCCTCTGGGCCCCCTACCCCACTCAGCAACGCAGTGGGGAGACACAGCGGAGAGGTAACCAAGGGAATGGAAATCCCACTGCCTTGAGGCCCTTCCCTCTCCCCTCTGCCTGCCTGAGTGTCATGTAAAGAAGGGGACATGGGTGCCTAAACACACTCCTCATTCCTTGAAATTGTTCTGAACGTGGCTGTAAAATAAATATGTCACAAATAGCTCCTGACTTATAAATACACAAAGCAAGGAAGGGGGTGCCACAGGGAAGAGGGTGCGTGGATGGGAAAAATGGGTGAAGGCGAGTGGCAGATACAGGCCTCCAGAGAAGGAATGAATAAGTATAGCATTGTATGATGACACATAGTGTCTAAACTTGTGGTGAGCAGAGCATAACACTAGACATGTTAAGTCCCTGTCATATACACCTGCGACGAACGTGACATGGTGTATCAGCTGTACTCAGATTTAAAGGAAAATAGCTCTTGAAAGAGAAGACACGTAAGGAATGTTTTCTCTTAATTTCAGTAGTAACACACGGCTCTAAAGCTCAAGATTCTATTTAATCCAGGACAGGTGAGGCTCAGAGACGCATCTCAACATCTGCTATACATCAGATCGCTTCTGGAGCAGTTTATAAATGACTCAACACCTGGAAAACAGACACTCCAATTAAAGGTGGGCAGAAATCATGAACACACATTTCTCCAAAGAAGATTGATTGGCTGAGATTTGTATCAGTTGATGTAGATGGATCCGTGGTCAGGCTCATCTGCCAAGTTCATGGAATTGCATTTTTTCACCTTTTACTATAATTTACGTTGAGATGAATTCACATGCTCAGACCAACTGGGTCCAGGAATTTATCATGAAAAAGAAAACTGATCCTGTCCCTTGTTTCATGCCCACAAATGGACACGTGGCTCCCCAAACTTTCTCTTCTAGCGATTTCTTCTGGATATTTGAGACCCTATTCCACATGATGGGCTTCCTGCTATGCCTAAGTCATCGAGGTTAGACATTGTGAGTTCTAACAGAATGAGGAGCGCAGTCTCCCAGATATATGACAGGGCCCGGGTCTCCTCCTCAGAATTCCTGTGTGGAACCACCCAAACCAGGGAAAATTTTCTCTGCTCAGGATGCAGTCACAGTGGATCTGCTGAGGAGGATCCCTCCGAGGGACTTGACACACATCTGTGGCCAGGTGAAGAACATGGCTTAGCCTTTTCCAGAGCAGGTCCCAGAGAGTCATTGGGCGACGGAGAGCACACCGAGCGGTACACCCAGGACTTTGCCTTCAGGAATTGGGTGGATGGCAAAGCCCACCCATGACACAGGGAATACAGGTCAGGGGTCCTCTGCAGATTTTCAGGGCTTATGGGAATTGCCCCTGAGTGGAGATGCCCCATAGTTTCAGCCCATAGGGTCCTGGGGCCCAACAGACATTTCTTAGGTAGACGTGTAGATGGGGAAAGCCATCAACATACAAGGGGATATACATGAAATCAAGTCTGGTGGGCAGAGCTCTGGATGGCCATTTGGTCCCCCACGGATCGTGTATAGGAAGAGGAGGGCACGGGCCAGAGGTGGAATCCTGGGGGAAAACAGAACAAGATTTAGGAGGGGATCAAATGAAATGGGCCAACAAGGAGACTTAGAAGTAATGATCTGAGGTGGGAAGAAAGCCTGGGTGGGCTGCTGTCACAGACACTGAGGAAAGACAGCATTTTGAAGGGGGGAAAAAAAAAAAAAAAAAAAA
>NW_024083767.1:0-3010 GCF_003009895.1 Hyaena hyaena | reverse complement strand
TTTGCAGAAGTAAAGTGGTGGTGGTGGGGAGTGTTAACTGCGTTGACATAGTTAACCGGTGGTTCTCAAATTGTATGGCTTACGAATCATCTGGGAACCTCCTGTTAAATGTCGATTCTTGGGCTACAGCCCAGGAGAGTCCGATTTAGGAGACTTGAAGTGGGGCCCAAGAATCTGTTTTCTTAACAGGTGCCACAGCTTAATGTAAGGTTAATGAGAACCAGATGGGTTCAGTTCCAGTAGACTTCTTAGGTTGGCTTGGAGAACTAGTAGTTTCCTGGAGATTAGAGTAGAGCTGCTTCATTCCTGGCACTTTGAATTCATTTTAGAAACTTGGTTGAACTTCCAAAGGACCCTCAGACCCAGGGGACCCTTGACTAGGGAGTTCTGGTTTCTGGGCCAGCCTAAGGATGTAGAAACTTAGACTGGGAAGTGTTGGCTCCCAATGGAAGTCCCTGCACCTTTGCCGATACTAAACCCTGTATCTAGAAGGTTCTGAATGGAGGGCAGGAAGCTAGGTAAGATCTTAGGCAACTAACTTTCTGTGCAAGGACACTTATCAAAGAAGGTTGGCGTGTTTTTTGTTTTGTTTAAAAATTTTTTTTAACATTTATTTATTTTTGAGAGAATGAGAGAGACAGAGCATGAGTAGGGGAGGGGAAGAGAGAGGGAGACACAGAATCGGAAGCAGGCTCCAGGCTCTGAGCTGTTTATTAGCACAGTGCCTGACGTGGGGCTCGAACCCATGAACTGTGAGACTGTGACCTGAGCTGCGGTCTGACGCTCAACCGACTGAGCCACCCAGGCACTTCAGTGTGGGTTTGTTTTTTGAGAGAGAGCGCGCAAGGAGAGGAGAGGCGAGGCAGAAAGAGAGGAAGAGAGAGAGAATCCCAAGCAGGCCCCACACTGTCGGTGCAGAGCGAGATGGGGGGCTTGAACTCAAATTGTGAGATCATGACCTGAGCCGAAACCAAGAGTCAGAGGCTTAAAACTCTCTGTTCCATCTGATCCCTCTATTCTGTCTTGAGTACCTTAGGTCAGATCCTTATTAACTCTGGATTTGACTACAACAGGTAGCCTTTCAACTGGTACCTCCTCCTGTTCATTTCATGGCCTCCTTAGCACCACTGGACAAGTCCTCTTCTCAAAATTTGGCTCCCAGCATGCTTCTGCTCATGTGCTAGACTCTGAGTTCCTTAGAGGGAATTCAAGGTCTCCCTGTGACATGATCCCAAAGCACTTTTGCTGCCTCATCTACTTTTACTTTTCCCCCAACGAAGGCAGCTTGCTCAACTCACAGGAGGTCTCTTCACCGCTCCTGAACCTCTCTCCTTCAAGTGCTCTGTGCTGATTGATCCAGGCTGGAATTCTTCAGTTCTTGAATTTCCAAACACTTAGCGGCTTTGTTAAGGAACTTATTTTTGTCTCTCTGATGTTACAGTTAGTAATTACATGTTTATCTCCCTCACTGGATCACACATTGAGAACCCAGACTCCCGAATTATGTAATTTTTCGTCTGTATCCCCCATAAGCACAGAATGCCTAGCAAGGCCTTTTATACATGTATTGATTGACACAATAATTGCTTAAATTGAACTGGGAATTGCAAAACATTGTTTCTAATTAAGACTATTTGCAAAACTTGATTACTGATTAACAAATATTTGTTGAGGCCCTGCTATATGCAAGCACTGTATAGGTCTTGAGGTCGTCAGTGTATGTTAGGAAATCTTAGTTCCACAACAGAACTATGAGATGATTTCTTATGTGGGGTTTTGAGTTCTGACAAATATATCCGAAAGGAGAGGTGACCCTCAACAAGATCCCACAGTTCCCACAGAGTAGGATCCCTCTCCAGTGACATACGAATAGCTTGAAAATGGGTTTATGAACATGCAGGGAGGAAACTCTGTATCTGCTGTTTGCTAGGTTTCTCTGTGTCATTCCTTTCTTTTCTTCCTTCTTTTCTCCCTGAGTAGTGAGGAGAACTTTGTAAAATCCATGCAAAACTGAAAAGACAGCTATGCCATCACTGATCTTTTATTTCTTAATGTGAAGGTGGGTAAATTGAGGCAGGAGAGAGTAAATCACAGTTTCCACTAGTCTTCATGGGTCAAGCCTCCTGCTTTTAGCAACAGTTCTTTCCCATTGTTTTATTAAAGCCTCACTTGCCTGGAAAGAGGAGTCTGACCTTTAACTTTCTATTCTGGGCTCATTTTGGAGATGATAATATCACTAGTTGCCAGAAAACTAGTTCTCTTGATCCTTGGTGGCTGGACATCTCTGTCTCTCATGGAAACAGTACCCAAGTAGCTTCTTTCTCCCAAAGGGGTAGGTGGGTGGTTGGTATTGCCAAATGCCTGTCCCGTACTTTGAGTACAGAGTGAAAATGAAGAAAGAACATTTATTTCCACCTGATGTTTCTGTTCTTCTTTGTCCCTGAAACATACCTTCAAATGGGCTCTTGTCATGGTCACTTGCATGTTTATCTCTTGTAGTATCGGGATGCCCTTTACAAGTTCATGGTGGATACTGCTGTGCTTTTGGGAGCTAATAGTTCCCGAGCGGAGCATGACATGAAGTCAGTGCTTAGACTGGAAATTAAGATAGCCGAGGTAAGTCTTAATGTGAAATCTCTTTCTTTTTTCTCCCTTATTTAAAAAAAAAAGTATATTATGAGTGAAAAGAAATATAAAAATAGCATTCTATGACATTGTCCTTTGGGCCCAAGGTATAATTAATAGCATCCCCTCTGCGAAGTAACAGGAAGAAGAACCATGACAGAGAGAAGAGCTCTTCACTCCGTCTGTCTCCCTGCTTGAAGCCCAAGGTCCAGATGCCGCTCAGCTGTGGCTAAAGAGCAGCACCAGGGAGATCCTCTGTGTTTTCCTAAAAAACTTGTGTGTGGTTCCTAGAGAAGAATAGTTAGTTAATAAATCTGTATTGATTTTGCTTGAGGGAAAGGTTATTTCTTAATGTTTTTTTAAAATTTATTTTTGAGAGAGAGAG
>NW_024083766.1:0-3011 GCF_003009895.1 Hyaena hyaena | reverse complement strand
ACTATTTTCTCTGTTCTCTCTCCTCTCTCTCCTCTCTCTTCTTCTTCTTCTTCTTCTTCTTCTTCTTCTTCTTCTTCTTCTTCTTCTTCTTCTTCCTCTTCTTCTTCTTCTTCTTCTTCTTCCTCTTCTTCTTCTTCTTCTTCTCCTTCTTCTTCCTCTTCTTCTTCTTCTTCTTCTTCTTCTCCTCCTCCTTCTTCCTCCTCCTCCTCCTCCCTCCTCCTCCTCCTCCTCCTGTCTCCACTCTCAATTTCTATCAACAATAGCATCAATTTGCAGTTGTCAATAATTAGATTAAAACACACTCTGTTCTTTAAACATATTTTGCCTATCAGTTGATTCTGAAAACAACAATACTCATAATAGATGAATACATGAACATTTTTCACAGAAGTGTTCACTGAACATTTTTCATTACTTCACTGAAGTAATATGATTTGGTTCATATTAGAAAGGAAATACAATTTTTCTGTTAGTACATGTCTGCAACTTCAAGGAGAATGCAAAGGATCTACTTTACTTACATTCCGTATCTGCCCAGAATACTACATTTCAGTTTGTTTCATATTTGAACTGACACTTTCTTGGAAGCTTTACATTTAAAAAAATATTTATTTATCTTGAGAGAGAAAGAAAGACAGGGAGAGAGAGCAGGGGAGGGGCAGAGAGAGTAGGGGAGAGAGAACCCCAAGCAGGCTTGGTCCTGTCAGCACAGAGCCCAGTACGGGACTCGAACTCACAAACTGTGAGATTGTGACCTGAGCTGAAATCAAGAGTCAGACACAACCAACTGAGCCACACAGGCTCCCCTCATAGAGTCTCAACAATTGAGGTTGCTGGAGCATAGAGGGAATTTCTATTCTTCTAAAGGAATGTTTATTAGAAAATGGGAATTGAAATATTAGTAACTTCTTAAAACCCTGAGAATTAGTAGCCTTAAAAGCTTTTCAAGAATTTTCCCTATTTGGCTGACTTGCTTCTCCTTGCAGTTAGATGACTATTTGGGTAGAAATTTGACATTATATCCTCTACCCAATACCCAAATCTGTGTGTAACTCTGGGAAATGTACATTGTCAAGTTCAGACAGAAAGGAGTTGTGAATTCAGGAAGAGTGCCGTGAGGCAGAATGTCTTTCAGAATCAATCTCTTTTTTGATATGAAGCATGTAAAGTATTGAAAACATAAAAGGACAATGTTGGGACACGCTTCTGTGAGCCTATCTCTTGTACATATATTGTAGAAATTACTCTAAGACATTGCCAGTAACGTCTTGATGTCAACTCCATTAGTATTCATCTTTAGAGAGGTCTAACTAGAGAGCTTTAAGTAACACTTCAACTGTTGTTGTGATTGAGGAGGAGAGGGAAAACAGCCTACTCTATACCATACATTGTCCTTGTGCTTTTACGATGAATATTAATTGATTTAACACATATGAGTACATATTTTTCATTATATTATCATATTACATTAAGATATTATTTTATATTGGGGCACTTGGGTGGCTCAGTCGGTTAAGTGTCCGACTTTGCATCAGGTCATGATCTCACTGTGCTGACAGCTCAGAGCCCGGAGCCTGCTTCATTCTGTGTCTCCCTCTCTCTCTGCCCCTCCCCTGCTCATGCTGTTTCTCTCTGTCTCTCAAAAATAAATATTGAAAAAAGATATTATTTTATATTTAATATACTAAGATATAATATATTCACTTAAGGCCAGAAGAGTTAACCCACTTGCCTGGGTTGGGTGAGATTGCCTGTTCTCTGCTTCCTTCTGTTAGTGATCATGGCATCTGACCTTCTTCCTGGCATGAGCCACGTTCTGGAACCTTGTTTGCTATCACGTCACCCCACTGCCTCCCACTGCTGCTAGTATTGATTCTTCCTTCCATCTTCTCAGCTTGGATGCTTATAGACCCTGAAATCTGCCTTCATTCATCTCTCTCAAAAACTTCTCATGCTGTGCTCAGGTCTGGTAATACTGAACATCAGCTTTCCTCTTGAATAAATGAATGTTTTTCTAAGGAGTCCTTATTCTCCTGACTTGAATGCCAGAATATCACAGCCAGGAGGGACCTCAAACTCAGCTGAGCTAGTGGTTCCAGGCTGTGGCATTTGGACTCCCCCAGAGATTCTGGAGTTATTACAAGCCTTGGAACCAGGGTTTATAGTTTGTTGTTTGTTGTTTTTTTAAAATTTCTTTCACTAGGCAACAAAATCAACACCATTATCACGTGTTATCCATAACTTTTTGAAATTACGAAAAGTTTCCATACTCTAAAAATTCGAGAACCACTGATTAACACCAGCCCCCTCATTTTACAAATAAAAAAAAAAAAAGGATACCCAGAAGGTGATTTGATTTGTATTTAGTATTTTAGTAATACTAAATATAAATTTGTATTTAGTTATTTAGTAAATTAGTATTATGTCAGGACCTAGGCATATTCTTTGGATCCCCAATCATCAACCCATTGCTCTTTCCAGTAGTCCAGTCCCCCAAATGCCATAATCCTCTCAATTACATAGCATCTCCCACACACTCTACTGCAAGAGAGAATAAAGGTTCCCCATCTGGCCCAGGCTGAACTGTAAGAAAGAAACTCCTCCTTGTACAGCAAATATTAAGCCTTATTGAAAAGTATTGTCAAAATATATAACATGAGTATCCTTGATGGGGCACCTAGGTGGCTCTGTCGGTTTAGTGTCTGACTCTTGATTTCAGCTCAGGTCATGATCTCCCGTTTCATGAGATTGAGCCCCAAGTAAGGCTCGCACTGAGAGTGTTGAGCCTACTTGGGATTCTCTCTCTCCCTCTCTCTCTCTGCCCCTCACTAACTTGCATGCATGATCTCCCTCTCTCAAGATAAATAAACAAACTTAAAAAAAAAAAAAGTGAGTGTACACCATACACAAAAATAAACTCAAAGTGGATAAAGGACCTGAATATGAGACAGGAAACCATCAAAACCCTAGAGGAGAAAGCAGGAAACAACCTCCTTGACCTCCACTGCAGC
>NW_024083765.1:0-3015 GCF_003009895.1 Hyaena hyaena | reverse complement strand
CTTACCTTGCCCTCCTGCTCTCTGGCCATGGCTTGGACCACAAGGCCTATGTCTTGTGGCCAAGCCCCTCCAAGTAGAGAACTTCAGAGATACCTCAGAGACTATTTCCTGAGAAGGATTTTCTTTCCCATGAGGTTTTAGCAATTCTGTTGTCCAGCTCTGGGAAAGATTGGGAGGAAGTCCCATTTTAAGGGTAGAAAAATGGACGACCAACGGGGATTTAGATAAAAGGTAGAATCTGTTCCAACTGGCTCCCAGGGGTGTGGCCTTGGCTCTCCTCATGAATTCCAGATGCAAATGCCCAGGAAAATGCAGGAAAGGAGTAGTTTGTTCAGAAAACCCAATTCGTTGCAGAGAGAGCGCCCCCAAACCAAGGCAGACACCGAAAGAGACACAGAAATAAAAATGTCAAGGAAAAGAAGAAATGCCAGCTTCCTTCTGGATCTCCTTGTCCCCACATTGCCACCCCGCAGCAATACTGTCTTCTTCCAGTTCTTCCTGACTCCCAGGGAGTGGCTGGATTGTCCTTTCTTCTGAAGAGTGACTTTAGGGTCTTTCTGTTCTGTCTCTCTCAGTTGGTGCCGACACCCCCACCTCCTGCTGCTTCATCTATATCTCCCGGCAGATTCCTCGCAAATTTGTGGTCGACTATTATGAGACCAGCAGCCAGTGCTCCAAGCCCGGTGTCATGTAAGGCCCAATCTTCCTGCTTACCCTAAGGAAGGAGATGGGAGGTCTAGGGTGAGGCATCCCTCAGAGGACTCAGACTTCTGAGACCCATCAGAGCACAGTACGCCAGGGGAGGCTACTGCCATGTTTTCTCACCTGGTCTGGTGCCTGTAGGGAGTCCGGGAGGACCTGTCCCTGGGCAGAGGAAAGAGAGAGTCAAGGTGACAGTGGGAAGCTGGCTTTCTGAGTGGACCCCCACTGGAGACCAGAGAAGGTCATGAACCCCAAGATTGAGGGTACATTTTATGAGCATGTGGATAGGTCTTGAGAGAACTGAGGCAGAGGAGGATGGAGGAGTCACAGTGGATCCAGTATTCCCCTGCTAGATTCCTCAGTATGTAATCCTTCCACTGCTCTCCACAGCTTCCAAACCAAAAGAGGCCGGGAGATCTGTGCTGACCCCCGGGAGGCCTGGGTCCAGGAATACATCACCAACCTGGAGCTGAATGCCTGAGTGACCTAGAAGCTACAAGGAAGGTGTTACATCTATATGCAGACTGGGGGCGGGGGGGACAGTCACCCTGAGCCAAGGCAATGACCTTGGAACTCTACAGGACACCTCTTCTATAGGTCACACCCCACCCCCAGTCACATGCTACAGTCCCTTTTAACTTTAATTTTAGTTTTCATATCTTATTTAACTTTTGTAATTTATTTCCATTGTTGGATTGTGTGATGTAACAAATATTTCCACTGACATCTCACGACATCCTCACCTCTTTGTGCCCCTCCCTTTTCAATTCTCCTCACACTCAATATGTGGATCAATCAGTGGGATTGGCACTGTCTTGTAGCTGTTGTATTATATATATCAAACAACAAATGCTTACAGAATGGTTTTGCCCAGCATGGCACTTCAAAATATTGAAGGTCCTTATATAAAAGGTAAACCAGTATTTTCCTTGTGATGACTCCATTGATTGTGGTTTCCCAACTAATCAGAGCCACAGGTTGAGACGAATATTGCAGGTAGGGGGAGAGTCAAGACTTCTGACAAGGGGCAGAAACCACATGAAAGGGACAGAGTGCCAGCACCATGGTGCCAGACACTTCCTAGAGATACTTTCCTGGAAAGTTGAAACTGACTCATTGTTTTATCACCAAATCATAACTGATGTGATCTAGGAAATCTTTCTACTTAAATGAATACCAAAATGACACATACTGCAGTGCATATTGGTGTACACGAGTTCATTTTCATAAGCTTTCTTCAGAATGATGGCTGACATCTGTTGAGGGCTTAGCAAGTGCTGGGTGTTTGGGTGCCTATGTCAGTGACACTCTGGCAAACCTGCCTGCAAAGACCACCTACCTGCCAGCTGGCTGAGAGCCCTGGTCAGCTTCTCTGTTGTTCCATGCTATGCTTTCTGGGAGAATGTTTTCCATGGCCATATCTGAGGGGAGGGTTGGTGTCTACAGTGGCCAGAGTTATAAATAAAAATACAGAATGAATAATTTTTTAGTGTAAGTATGTCCTATGCAATCAATATTTGGGATATACTTATAAAAATCATCCATTGTGTGTCTAATATTAAATTTTAACTGGGGATCTTGTGTTTTATCTGGGAACCCCATTTAGGGTGAATGCTTTTATAGAGGTTGTCTATTTCCTGGTGGAGATGGGTACCTAAGAGTTGGATTAAGTTCAAAGCAGTACTTTTCAACCTTGAATTCATGTTAGAATCACTTGGGAAAGCTTTTGAAAACTCCAGTGTTATGAATTTAATTCGTTTACTTAGGTGGGGGCTGGGAGTCAGTGATTTTAAAACTCCCCAGGCAATGTTAAAGTACAGCTGGTTTGAAAACCACTGTTGAGATGTAGTCATCAGCTGTTTGGGCCAGCCTTTGGGGTTTCAGAGGCCATGTGGCTCCTTTCTAATCTTCTGATCTGGTTTTGGTCACGTCCAGTGGATGGTTATTTGGAGGCAGAAAATCTGTCAGTCAAGGTCACTGCTAGAAGTGAGTTCAGAACGCCTCTCTTGCAGCACAGTGCTGGCAGAGCGGTCTTCCCTTTCAGGCCACAGCCTCCCCACTGTGTCACTGACTTCTACCTCCATATTGCCCACTGCTGCTGAAACAGTGGCATCATGGGTATGACCAACACCCTGCCTCTGGCTACATCCCAGCTCTTTCTTCATGAAGAATGTGATTGTTAATTTTGTCCACAAGATAAATATTTAAAAGGAGGGTGTCTGCGGGGCGCCTGGGTGGCTTAGTCGGTTAAGCGTCCGACTTTCGCTTAGGTCATGATCTCGCGGTTCGTGGGTTCGAGCCCCGCGTCGGGCT
>NW_024083764.1:0-3016 GCF_003009895.1 Hyaena hyaena | reverse complement strand
GTCTGTGACTCCCTCTCTCTCTGACCCTCCCCTGCTCACGCTCTCTCTCTCTCTCCTAGAAATAAATAAAAATATTAAAAAAAAAAAAAAAAAAGAAGTGACTGATGCACCGTTTGCTGAGGCCTTTTTGAATCTTCTTTTAGCTGCCTCAGTGTTTGTTTGTAGATGAGACTTTTAGCCAATTTTATGGAAAAATCAGGAATCCCTTTAGATGCTAAGGCTTTAGTTAACCTATTAAATTTAGCAGCACTCTTATCATGAATGGCAGTGAGGTCTTCAGGATAATCACTCATACAGATTTAATCAGAAGTTACTCAGAGAATGAAAACCTATCACAGACAATTCTCTAGGCTCTTCTAAGTTAGCCAGTAAATCCTATGTCGTGATTGTCACCGAATGACCAAGGTCTTCAAATCTAGAAGAAAAAGAAAGAAAAAAATCTCGATAAAAGGATAAAGTTTTGACAGTTACTTCAGCCTCGCATAGGAACATTAGTAACAGGCTTTTCTCCAAAAGTAAAAATTCACAAGAGCTACAACATAACTCATATTAATAAGATATGACTTCCTGTTAGTTAACCTAGGGAACTTGAACTTCTTTTTGATTTTCAAGTTGTCGTCATGTTATTTGTTTGCCAAACAGGACAGCTTTTAGAACACTGGTGTGTCCGTTGGCATCTGGAGTCTGCCAGAGACCCCTGTCCTCTCTTCCTGAGACGCGGGGGCCAAGCCCGTGCTGTGACTCAGCAGCCGTCCGGGAAACATTCAGGAAGAAGACATCTTAGTACTTTTATTATTTTGGGTTTGGGGCCAAGATCAGAGGTGATGAGATTTGAAAATAAGGTAATAAATGCTTGAACTCAAGAAATTATTATAGACAACATTTAAGAGAAACATAAGATCCATTAACAGTCATTATTAGGAACCCTCGCTTTTTCTATTTTTTCTTATGTATTTGTATACTTTTTCTCCCATTTGATGGTGGACTTGCCTGTTTGAAGTTGATATCTCTGTTGCATTCTCATGATGCATTATTAAAACTGATAAACTACCAAAGAGAAATGAAACTGGCCTCAAACACTAAATGGGTTGCATTTATAAATAGAACATTATGAAAGGCAAATTATTTTTTTTAACGTTTTATTTATTTCTGAGAGAGAGCGAGCATGAGCAGGGGAGGGGCAGAGAGAGAGGGAGACACAGAATCCGGAGCAGCTCCAGGCTGAGCTTTCAGCACAGAGCCCGATGTGGGGCTCGGACCCACGAACTGTGAGATCATGACCTGAGCCTAAGTCGGACGCTTAAGCGACTGAGCCACCCAGGCACCCCCAGATTACTTTCTTTTGATAAGAAAATCAAAAGGATTTTTTCATTTACACACATACACATAGAAATAGTTTTCTTGTTTTACAGCTTCAGCCGGGGGTCAAAAATAAACACCTGTCACATAAACTTAGTGTTTAGCAGTTGTGTTTCTGAAGTGGTAACTTTGATTCCTACAGATTTTTCTCCTGAGTGATTTGAACTAATAGTGTCACACAAATGAGTACCATGGAAAACGGTAGGAGTGTTCAGACTCCCCAGGCCCAACCCACAAAGACCTCCAGAGCCTTTCTCAGTCAACCACCCTGCACAGCTCGCATGGAGCAGAGCGCTGGAAAATGAAAGAGTTCCGTGTTGTTTTCACCAACAGGGAAATAAGCGCTCATGCCTAAAGTTAGGGCCAAAATCAGTCGCGGCCAAGATCTAGGAGAATGATTTCTCCTGTGATTGTCGTGTTCACAGTGGTGCCCAGATCCTTGGTGTCCGCATCACAGAACCAAGGATGGGTTTTTTTGGTAGAAAACTGGCCCACGATTGATGGGGGTGGGTTCGCAGGGGCGTGTGTGTCATTGGGCATGCTGGAGTGGGCGGCCCTGCGTCATTCTGAGGCTCCGTGTGCCCGCTGACCTCGAGGAAGCTTCCATTCCTGCTGCAATTAGGTGGGATCTTCCCTGGCCTCTAGCTCATCCGCTTGGGGAAAGCTGGACTCTGATAAATCCTAGACCAGGTTTTCTCTCACAAAGTAACCTGGTTCTGACACAGGTGTTTTCTCAACCTGCTGGACGTTGCTTCGTGATGGACACACACAATCTTGAGTTGAAATAAAAAATTCACATCTCTGTTCATAATTGCTTCTTTGAGGAAGTTTTTTGAAATGAGAAAAGTGGTTTTTAGATAGATGCAGGACAACCTCGAATCGTTCCTTTTCTTCCTTGAAGCTGACGCCCAGACTCCTCAGCGCTGCTGCAGACACGGGGCATGGCCTCGCCTGGGCCCTTAGCCTCCTCGTATTTGCCCTCATTCTCCCGTCTCGTTCTGGCTTTGACCTTCTGCCCGCTGTTTCCTCCGCCTCCCAGATCCCCTCACGGCTGAGACCTAGTGACAGTCACGTCTGCTTCATGTCACTTCCAGTTACTCTCTTTGTTATTCTTATTTTAATTATTGGCCTAGCTTTCATTATTTCCTGATTTCTTCCTGTTTCCTTAGTTTTTCTTCCTTATCGTCTGTCCGCCTAGGAGCAGTGTGAACCGCCCTATTCACCAGTGTCTGTTAGCACTTAGCACAGGACCTGGACGTAATGCTCAGTGGTGAACAAATAATGATACATTAGAAAGAACCAGTGTTCAGATCGTACAAGTAACTTGCTTTGGGCAGCCTCAGTTTTCCCATCTGCAAAATGTGTGCTAGTGTACCTATTTGTTACAGGGTATAGACTTGTTTTGGGGTTTTTTTTAAGCAGTATGTTGTAATTGATAGAGAAAAGAAATACATCAGCCTTGCCTTATTTACTGGAACTTACAGGCAAAATAAAATCAGAGTAGACTAAAAGAGATTGTCCTGAAACTCTCTTTTTCTCTTTTTCTTCATCTCTTTTTTTTCCTTTTTTTTTTTGCCCCTTCCTTTTATGTGTTTGTGAAATCTCCTAAGACTGATTTCATAACAGACATCAGAGAGAAGCACAGACCAGAAAGACT
>NW_024083763.1:0-3018 GCF_003009895.1 Hyaena hyaena | reverse complement strand
TCTGTGACTCCCTCTCTCTCTGACCCTCCCCTGCTCACGCTGTCTCTCTCTCTCTCTCTCCTAGAAATAAATAAAACATTAAAAAAATTATTAGTGAGCTACTAGAAAATGAGCTTGATTTATGAGAAAAATCTTCTCATTTCAGGTTATTGATTCAATAAAGATTTATTAAGTGTCCACTGTCAGGTGCCAGGGGTATAGTAGTAAACAAGAGCTACAAGGTTTCTGACCTCCCAGAACTACTGTCTAAGGGGGAGGAAGACAGATGATTAAATAAGTAACCATAGTAAAGGGTGCTGATGAAGTGTGGGAGCCATAAACCGGAAAACCCAGCCTTATTTTAAGAACATGTCCTAGAGGAAAAGACATTTAGCTCATATTTGAGGTTACGTTGACAGTAGATTAAAAGGCAGATTGTTATTAACAAAGTAGTAACATGTGTAATGGCCCTGGAGGTAAGAAAATTCCATTTTCACCAGATTGTGGAGTCCAGTATACTTGGAACTTGGGAGAATGTGGGCTTATGGTAGGCAGAGATGAGACTTCTGAAAGAACCCCAGAATGGCATTGAAGGGGTTAGGGACTTGTTGGGAAGAGGTCTAATGCATGGTTCACAGGAGTATAATAGAGTCATTTTTCTCCTTCCTGTAAAAGAAGACACAAACCGTTGCTATTGAGGTAACTCTTTAACTAATTCAGTTTCCTTAGCTTTCTAGGAACTGAGAATGATTGGAACAGTGCACATTCTCTGCAGCCTCCTGTAGAATGTCTGAGCCCTGCCTTGCCTAGCCACAGGGTAGATTTTGATTAATTTCTAGCTGCCAGCCACTGGCCTACAGGTTGATTTGACTCATGTATTGCAGCTTGATGAACTTTTCAGAAATTGTTTATTTAAAAGTTTCACTTCTAAATAAAAGCTTTAATTGGAAGAAAACAGGAAGTGTTTGTCAAATCACTTTCCTGGCAGGTCAGTGAATACGAAGGGCTATAGGTGAACTATGAGCACTGCTATATCCAAGAAGGCTCTTTGACTTTCCAGGGCCTACCCTTTCAGAGAGTGTTTTTTGAATGGTATCCCCTGGTCTCTCTTGTTGGGACCTTGGTTATTTTATTTTCCTATTCGTAGTGATATTTGGGACTCTCCACCTTGTGCACTCGGGCTATAGGTGAACTAAATAGATGTACTTCTATCAAAGGTATTAAGAGAAGATGACCTGGCTGCCAATTTTTTTCCATTGGATTCACAAGTAACAGATGTTAATACTGCTTATTTTGACTTGAACAGGCCTCTTTATGATCTTGACTTAGATTGGGGTTGATGAACCACATTTGGGAGCTTTTAAAAATAGTGATTCCAGGATCCCTCCTCTGCTGATGGTGATGTAGAAGGTCCGCAGTGATCTGATAAGAATCTTATGTTTAAGAAATTCTCCAGGTGACAGATTTATGTATCCCTGGTCCTAGAGAATCAGTGTCAGCTCACCTCTCTCTGAATTAAAGGATGGTTCAAATCTCTATATGCTGGTTTTGAGTGCTATAAATAGTGATACCTGTTGATGTCATGTGGTTTTTAAGCTTTTTCCTTTTGTGTTGTGTGATTTCTTTGTGTTTTATATACGTAGTTCATATGTTCATACTTTTAGTATTCTGTTACAGGTATTAAATTATAAGTTGAATGATCTTAGATTAAGAGCTATATAGGTCAGATAAATGAATTAATAATTTTAGTCATTTATGCTCACACAGGAATAATGTTTAATACAAAATTCAAGTTAAATAAATGTTCTATAAATATTATTTTCTTAAAAGTTTATTTGATAGAGACACAGTGTGAGTATGGGAGGGGCAGAGAGGGAAGAATAGAGAATCCTAAGCAGGCTCTGCACTTTCAGCGCAGAGCCTAATGTGAGGCTCGAACTCCCAAATCAAACTGTGAGATCATGACCTGAGCCGAAATGAAGAGGCCAGCGCTTAACCAACTGAGCCTCTCTAAACATTGTTAAATAAAAGGCTTAATGAAGTGTTCAAAAAAAAATATTCCCTGAGTGATTTTGATAGATGCCTCCCCCTACTTTTCATTTATAATTTGTAGCAGATTTTTCATTTTCCTTCTTTTAGCATAGAGTTTTCAACAGCAGCAGTATTGCTATTTTAGGCCAGATAATTCTTTGTTAGGGGAGCTGTCCTATAAATAGGACATTTAGCAGCATCTTTGGCTTCTATTCAATAAATACCAGTAGCACCCAGCAGGTTGTGGTAAGAAAAATGTCTTCAAACATTCCAGCTGTGCCCTGGTGAGGGAAAACACCCCGGTGAGCACCACTGTTCTAGAACAAAGTTCTTTTCTTCTTGAGGCCAGTAAAAAGGTATTAAGCTAGTATTTAGTGAAGAGGGAGAGAACCTTCTGGTCACTTTATTTTTTTTTCTGGAATGGCTTCATTCTCTTCTTGGACTAAGAGGAGGATGTTTTCATGCTTATTTGTTAATAATACCTAATCTCTGTTGAATTTTTAATAGATATGTACTTTTTATATTGTTTGTCATGATTTATAATAAAATAATCACATACCTATGTAATGTAGCTTACTAACCAGGCAGTAAACTCTGTGAAGACAGGGGCACTTTTTATTTACTTTTAGTGAATGTGCCTGGTTCAGTAATTGTGTAGCTGGAGAGGGAGCTGAGGACTTTACTTGTGTTATCTCAGTCTTCACAGCCACCATTATTATCCCTACTTCACAGATGAAGAAACTGAAACATTGGGGTTAATGGACTTTCCGAAGGCCCAGCCAGGATTTGAACGCAAATCTGTCTAACTAAAAGCATCATTTTTTTAAAAAAATTGTTAACGTTATTTATTTTATTTTATTTTATTTTATTTTAATTTTTTTAAGGTTTTTTTTATTTATTTCTAGAGAGAGAGAGTGAGCAGGGGAGGGTCAGGGAGAGAGGGAGTCACAGACTGAAACAGGCTCCAGGCTCTGAGCTGGCAGTCAGCACAGAGCCCGACGCGGGGCT
>NW_024083762.1:0-3023 GCF_003009895.1 Hyaena hyaena | reverse complement strand
GGGTTAACCAAGAAATTAAAGAGAAAATTCAAAAGTACATGGATACCAATGAAAATGAACACATGATAGCCAAAAACCTCTGGGATGTAGCAAAGGTGGTCATAAGAGGGAAGTATATAGGAATCTAAGCTTCCCAAAGGAAGAAATGTCTCAAATACACAACCTAACCTCACACCTAAAAGAGCTGGAAAAAAAAAAGCAAATAAAGACCAAAACCAACAGAAGAAGGGAAATAATTAAGATTAGAGCAGAAATCAATGATATTGAAATAAAAAAAGCAATAGAACAGATCAATGAAACCAGGAGCTAGTTCTTTGAAAGAATTAACAAAATTGATGAACACCTAGCCATACTGATCAAAAAGAAAAAGGAGGGGTGCCTGGGTGGCTCAGGTGGTTAAGCATCCAGCTTCGCTCAGGTCACGATCTCACAGTTCGAGGATTCGAGCCCTGCATCGGGCTCTGTGCTGACAGCTAGCTCAGAGCCTGGAGCCTGTCTTCAGATTCTGTATCTCTCCTTTTCTGATCCTCCCGTACTCGTGCTGTCCCTCTCTGACTCTCAAAAATAAATAAAAAACATTAAAATTTTTTTAAATAAAAAAAGAAAAAGGAAAGGACCCAAATAAATAAAATCATGAATAAAACAAGAGAGATCACAACCAAAAACCACAGAAATACTAACGATAATAAGAGAATATTATGAGTGATTCTATGCCAATAAATTGGGCAATCTGGAAGAAATGGACAAATTCCTAGAAATATAAACTACTAAAACTGAAATAAGAAGAAATAGGAAATTTGAACAGACCTATAATCAGTAAAGAAGTTGAATCGGTAATCAAATATCTCCCCCAAAACAAGAGTCCAAGACAGGATGGCTTTCCAGGGGAAGACTCTGAAACATTTAAATAAGAGTTAACACCTGTTCTTTTGAAGCTCCTCAAAAACTAGAAATGGAAGGAAAACTTCCAAATTCATTCTATAAGGCCACCATTACTTGATTCCAAAACCAGACAAATATTCCACTAAAGAGGAGAACTACAGACCAGTTTCCCTGATGAACACAGTTGCAAAAATTGTCAACAAAATACTAGCAAACTGGATCCAACAGTACATTAAAATAATTATTTACCAGGATCAAGTGGGATTTATACCTGGGATGCAGGGCTTGTTTGATATCTGCAATTCAGTCAACGTCACATTAATATGTCACATTAATAACAGAAAGGATAAGAATGAAATGATCCTCACAATATGCAGAAAAAACATTTGACAAAATACAGCATCCTTTCTTGATAAAAATCTCAAGAAAGTAGGGATAGAAGGATCACACCTCAAGATCATAAGGCCATATACAAAAGACCCACCGCTAATACCCTCCTCAGTGGGGAAAACCTGAAGGCTTTCCCCCAGAGGCCAGGCACACGACGAGGATGTTCACTCTCACCGCTGCTGTTCAGCATAGTGTTGGAAGTCCTAGCCTCAGCAATCAGACAACACCAAGAAATAAAAGGCATTCAAGTCAGCAGGGAGGAAGTCAAACTTTCACACTTTGCAGATGACATGATACTCTATCTTTCTTGATAAAAGCAAAAATCAATGTCGGGGACCTCATCAAGATAAAAAGCTTCTGCACAGTGAAGGGAACAATCAGCAAAAGTAAAAGGCAACTGACAGAATGGGAGAAGATATCTGCAAATGAAATATCACATAAAAAGTCAGTCTCCAAAACCTATAAAGAACTTAATCAAGCTCAACACCCAAAAAACAAATAATGGAGTGAAGAGATGGGCAAAGGACGTGAATAGACACTTTTCCAAAGACATCCAGATGGCTAACGGACACAGGAGAAGATGCTCAACATCACTCAGTATCAGGGAAATACAAATCAAAACCACAATGAGATACCATCTTACACCTGTCAGAATGGCTAAAATTCGCAGCTCGGGCAACAACAGATGTTGGCGAGGATATGGAGAAAGGGGAGCCCTTTTGCACTCTTGGTGGGAGTGCCAACTGGTACAGCCGCTCTGGAAAGCAGTGTGGAGGTTCCTCAAAAAATTAAAAATAGAACTACCCTATGACCCAGCAATTGCACTACTAGGTATTTATCCAGAAGGTACAGGAGGGCTGTTTTGAAGATGCACATGCACTCCAGTGTTTATAGCAGCACTATGACAAAAGGGAGAGTATGGAAAGAGCCCAAATGTCCACTGACAGATGAATGGATAAGATGTGGTACACGTATACACACACACACTGAAATATTACTCGGCAATCACAAAGAATGAAATCTTACCATTTGCAACAATGTGGATATACTAGAGTGAATCGTGCTAAGCAAAATAAGTCAGTCAGTGAAAGACAACTATCATATGATTTCACTCATATGTGTTAACTAAGATAGAAAACAAAAGAACATAAGGGGAGGGAAGCAAAAAGAAGATTTAAAAAAAAAAAAAGAGGAGACAAACCAGAAGACAGTCTTAAATACAGAGAACAAACTGAGGATTGCCAGCAGGATGACGGGTAGGGAGATGGACTAAATGGGCAAGGGGAATTAAGCAGGACTCTTGTTGGGATGAGTACTGGGTGTTATATGTAAGTGATGAATCCCTAAATTCTATTCCTTAGATCATTACTACACTATATAACTTGGAAGTAAGTTAAAGAAAAAATATCATATTAAGGCAAAATAAATCCACATTTTATAAAAAAAGTATGAATAAATGTGGATAAGAAGGATAAAAGATTAAAGTTTATTCACCAATTTATAGTCAGGTTCAAATAACTGTTTTATTTCTTGAAGGAAATGAGCAAGTATAGCGCAATGACAGGTGACTTATCAATGGCAAAAAATGTCATTTTTGTTTTACCAGTAAATTACTTGAATTCGGTGTTTAAAATATTTTTATACTTTAAGTACATAGAAGCACAATTTTATATAAATGCAAGACACATGTATGTCTGTATATAAATACATATTGGAATTACCATATGCTGGTAAATGGATTTAAGAAGGAT
>NW_024083761.1:0-3023 GCF_003009895.1 Hyaena hyaena | reverse complement strand
CAACGTCGTCTGTCCGGGAGCCAGGTCCATGAGGCTCCTCTGAGTCCTCAGCGCTTCGGTGATTTTAAATAAAGCTGGTTTATAAGGTGCGTGTGGTGCTGTCCCATGTCCCCGCTCGCCTCTCTGCCTTCCTTATCTGTGACACTCGCCTCGGAAGCGCACACATCCCGGTGCTGGGCAGCAGGCCCGGGCTGTGCGGGCACGGCTGGCAGGGAGAGACCCGCAGGGAGGCCGCTGTGATGGGCGGGGGAAGGGCTGGGGGAAGTTGGCAGAGACGTCGGGACACTGCACGGTCCCCACACGAGGTGTGGGGTGCAGGCCGAGGAGCAGGACCAGGTCAGGAGGAAGGGACAGGGGCCTGGAGTGGGGGGACCTTCCGTCCATTGCTGTTATTTATAACAATAGTGACGCTGGCCATGTGCGTGTGCTCAGGGGACCAGGTGTGCACGTGCACACACACCGGCAGCCTGCACCGGTGCCCTGTGCACGATGGCAGACGAGTCTGCAGCCTTGGCTGAGTCTGTCCAGGGGCTGGTCCAGCCTCGCCTGTGACGTCAGGGCACAGAGAGGCCTGGTCTGGGCCTGGGCGGGGGCTCCCCTTGCTGGCTGTAGGAGAGTGGACATTGGGAGAGGGTCAGGGTGGACCCGGCCCTCAAGAGCCTCAAGTGGGGGCTGGATCTCCTTCCGCACCTGCTCAGGGGATCAGGGGAGGCGAGGGGAGCAGGGCCAGGAGGCGGCCCTGGTGACTGCAGGACAGACGTGCCCGAGCGGCTTGAGCCGGGGCCGGGGGTGCCCGGAGGGCAGGGGGCAATGCTGTGGAGATGGACTGAGGCCCCGGAGTCCCAGCCTCCGTGGGGACAGGGGCAGGCGCTGGTCAGGGGGAGGCCTGCGGGGTGCATGCCGGTGGACCGGGGGGCTGAGGGGCAGCCGGCTCCCCAGGGCACCCTCCAGGCTGCTGCCCACCAGGGTGCCAGGTCTGCCAGGCCTGGCTGTAGGAGGCCGCGGGGTCAGCGCTGTGGTCTGGACATGTCCTCCACTGTGCAGGGCTGCCCATGGCGGGGTCTGGGTTGTCGGCCGGGTGTCCGAGCCAGTGGAGGCGGGCACAGCCTTCCTGTGTGCCCCCCACACTGCTGGCATGGCCTCCACACGGCATCTGACTCTACCCCACTCCTAGGGCCACCTGTCTATGCTTGAGCAGCTGGGTCAGGGGGTGGGGGGCTGCCCTGCTACCTGCTTGGTCTCAGGTGTCCACCTGTGTCCCTCCAGGGTCTTGCCTGATGAGGGGGCGAGGGGGCCTGACAGGGGCCCTCGGAGGGGAGAGGGAGCCCTGGGCCTCCAGTGTGAGCCCCAGCCTGTTGGTCCTCTGTCCCCTCTGCGCTGCAGGTGGCCTGCAGTCAGGACCTGCCGTGGGCACGTGCTGGTCACATTCTCTGGGCACCCGAGCCCAGCTCCCCCTTCTGGGTGCACCTGGCTTCCGAGGTGCTGACTGTTCCCCCAGGCCAGTGGGAGTCCTGGGGCTTGGGGACGCTCAGATGTCCTTGGGGGGTCGTGTCCATGTCTGAGATGACCACGCTCCCCAGGGGAGGCCCCTGCTCTGAGCCCAGCGATGGGGCTGGTCTGGGTGGGAAATGCCTGCTCCTTGGGGGCTGGCGAGGGTGACACCCTCCTCCCCCCTCCTAGTCCAGCACGTGGTCTGTGGACTTGAGGACAGGCTCCGGCGGGACAGGTGTCAGGGCATCCAAACCCTGGGTGTGGGGAAATGTGTGCACTGCAGACACCGAGCAGGCTGGGTGGCCTAGACCCGTGGCTGCGGCCCCAGGACCCAGCCCTTCAGGTCCTCGGGGGCTGCCCCCCAGTGCCGGCCCCGTGCCCACGTGTGACTCACTGGCCACATCCGGGCTCCTGCTGGCGTTGAGCAGCCTCCGGGAGGCCTCACGCCCGGCCACACGTGTGTAGCTGTCCAGGCGAGGGGCCTGGGCCGTGAGGACATGCAGGACACTCCAGGCCTCGAGGGTGCTGTTCCCAGGCTCAGCCACGGGGGGCGCGGTGGCTAACAGACCAGGGTCCACCTGGACCTCTCCTTCAGCCAGGTGAGGAGCACGTCTGGGGGCGAGAAGCCAGACACCCTGCCCAGGAGCCAGGAGGCCGCTCTGGACGCAGTCAGGACGTGGACGGTGAGGCTGACGGGCGCAGAGGCAGCTGCGGGAGAGGCCGGGCCGTGCTCGGGCCCCCGGAGGCCTAGGGGGAACCTGGGCGGCCTGGGTCCTGGATAGGGGGCGTCTGTGCCCGGCTGGGGATGCGTGTGCGGGGCCCCAGCTGCCCTGTCTCCTGGGCCCGGGAGGGGCCTCATCGTGTTCCGTGGGGGCCATGGACGGTACGAGGGTGGGCGCGCCCGAGGCGCTCAGGGTGCAGGTGACGTCGGCCCCTGAGGCCCAGGATGACACAGGCAGGTCCAGGCGGCTGCTCTGGCTCTGGCACCATCGGCGTGCTCCTCGGGGCCCATCATCGGCACCCTCGTGCAGGGGCGCCCGGCCACCTCCCAGGGTAAGCGGGCCTCCGGCAGGTCAGCCCCCACTGCTAGGCAGGTAAAGGTGGCCTGTCCCTGGAGCCACGGGCCCTGCGGGGCAGGCCGAAGCAGGTAGAGGCTGGGAGGGCTCGTGTGGTTCTGACCCTCTGCCAGAAGGCAGCGGCCTCAGTCAGTGGGGGGCCCCGGGGCGCATAGACGCGGTGCAGACCCGGCCTTCGTTGCCTCCTGGCCTCGCACCACTGGCCTGGGGGCTTGCTCGTGGGCCGGGCTGTCCCCTGTCTCCCCATCTGGTCTTCCCCTTCTTCCACGCTCTGTGCCCCAGGGCACCGACCTCTGAGGCTGGTGTCCACTCTCCTTGCGTCTGGTGCTGCTGGTGGAAGGCACTGTGGAAGGAAGTCGGGGATGAGATGGGCTGAGCGATGCACGTGTGGTTGGGCCTGTGGCCTCCCTGAGCCCCTCAGCCTTCCTGTCCTCTGCAGTCCTGAGACCTGCCCAC
>NW_024083760.1:0-3025 GCF_003009895.1 Hyaena hyaena | reverse complement strand
TCATTTGGGCTTTGTTTGTTCTACTCTTTCTAGTTACTTTAGATGCAAAGTTAAATTGTTTAGTTCAGATTTTTCTTGTTTCTTGAGGTAGATGTGTATCTCTAGAAATTCCTCTCATAGAACTGATTTTGCTACTTTCATTTGTTTCAAAGTAAAGTTTGATTTCTTCTGTGATTTATTTGTTGTCTCATTGATTGTTCTGTGTTATGATTTTCAATCTCCACATATTTATTGTTTTCAACTTTTCATTTTGTGATTGTTTTCTATTTTCAAATCATAGTGGTAAAAAATGATTTCAATATTATTAAATCTACTGAGGCTTGTTTTTTGGCCAAATATAATCTATACTGGAAAATGATTCATGTGCACGTGAAAAGGATATGTATCAAGCTGTTTGGGGATGAAATTTTCTGTGTATATTTATTAAGTCCATCTGCTTTAATGTATTTTTTATGGTCACTTTGTATTTAATTCCTGTCTGGATGGTCTGATAATTGAACTAAATGATATGTTAAATCCTCTGCTATTTTTTTTTTAATTTCTTGCCTTAAGCTTCTTAATATTTGCTTATATAGTTAAGTGTTTCTATGTTGGGTGCAAAAGTCTTTAGAAATATTAAATCTTCTTGCTGTATTGACCTCCTTTTCACGGCGTAAGGCCCATCTTTGTCATTATAATCTTTGTTTAAAGTCTATGAGGTCTATAAAATAAATAAATAAAACATAAATAAATAAAGTCTATGTGGTCTAAGTATAGGTACCCCAGAATTTTTAGCTTTTCATTTGCATGAACTTTTTAGCCAAATTTTTCACTTTCAATTACATATATTTCAATTATAAATAAGACTTAAAGGAATCACCACTGCCAAACTGGCCAAAAAAGAAATCTTGAAGGCATTTATTTAATGTGAAAAGAAAAGTACTAGTTAGTAGAAAGAATATATATGAAAGTAACATTTCACTTTTAAAACTACATATACAGTAAATGTTATAGATCAATTACTTATAAAGCTAATTTAAGTTTAAAGACAAAGTAATAAAAATAGTTTTAACTGCAATAATTAGTTAAGGAATACACAAAAAGATATGTAAAATGTTATGGCCAAAGAAATGAAATACGGAGGGAGAAAATGTTCAGTTTTAGGGACATATGAGTGCCTCAGTCAGTTGGGCATCCAATTTTTGGTTTTGGTTCAGGTCAATCTTACAAGTTCATGTGATAAAGCCCCATTATAGGTTCAGTGCTGACACTATGGAAACTGCTTGGGATTTTCCCACTCCTTCTCTATCTTTCCCTACCAGTTCATTCTCTGTACCTCTCTCGAAATAAATACACATTTAAAAAAAAAGTGTTAAGTTTTAGAATGCACTCACACTTAACTTGCTATCAACTTAAATTAGGCTTTTATATGTGAACCTCATTATAACAACAAAGAAAATACTGATTGTAGATACACAAAAAATCTATGCATCACACTATAGAAAGCCATCAAACCAAAAGGGAAGGAAACCAGACAAGAAGAAAGGAAAAGAGAGGAACTAAAAACAGTCAGGAAAAAATTAATAAAATGGGAATAATTACATAACTATCAATAATTTCTTTAACTGTAAATAAACTAATCTCCAATAAAAAGACACCAAGTGGCTAAATAGTTATACTACCCAAAAGCACTCCATTTTTAAGATTTAAGAAAATTAATGAAGCCTGTAGTTTTGCTGAATTGACTTATTTGATATAATATCTTTTGGGTTGAATCTTTAGGATTTCTGTATATAAGATTATGCCATCTGAACACAGAAAATTTTACTTTCTTTCTGATTTAGATACCTTTCTTCTCTGAACAAATTGCTCTAGCTATGATAAGAATAAGAGAGGGGCGCCTGGGTGGCTTAGTCGGTTAAGCGTCTGACTTTCGCTTAGGTCATGATCTCGCGGTTCATGGGTTCGAGCCCTGCATCGGGCTCTGTGCTGACTGCCAGCTCAGAGTCTGGAGCCTGTTTCAGTCTGTGACTCCCTCTCTCTCTGACCCTCCCCTGATCACGCTATCTCTCTCTCTCTCCTAGAAATAAATAAAAACATTAAAAAAATTTAAAAAAAAAAAGAATAAGAGATAAACTGTTGACTAAGAATAATAAACTTTATTTTATTGAGAATTTTTGCATTTATATTATTTTCTTTTATGATTTTATTCAATTTCCTGTTAGTTAATATATAGTGTAATATTTTTTTCAAGTGTACAAACTGAATCAACTATTCCATTCAAGACTCTGTGTACATCATGACAAGTGCACTCCTTAATCCTCATCACATGTTTAACACAGATCCTCAACCACCACCTCCCTTGTGGTAGCCATCAGTTTGTCCTCTAAAGTTAAGAGACTGTTTCTTAGTTTTTCTTTCTCCATGTATCTTTCCCCTATTACTGTTAGTTTTGTTTCTTAAATTCCACAGATAAATGAAATGATCTGGTATTTTTATTTCTCTGATTGACTTATTTCACTTAACATAATACTCTGTAGTGTCACCCTTGTTATTGAAAATGGCAAGATTTCATTCTTTTTATGGCAGAGTACTAATATTCCAAAGTATATACATAAATAACACTTCTTTATCCATTCATCAGTTGATGGACATTTGGGTTGTTTGCGTAATTTGGTTATTATAGATAATGCTGCTTTATAGCACACACTGGGGTGTGTGTACCCCTTTGAATTACTATTTTTATATTATTTGGGTAAATTCCTAGTAGTGTCATTGTTGTATGGTAAAGTAGTAGTATTTTTAACTTTTTGAAGAAACCTCATAATGATTTCCAGAGTGGCTGTACAAGTTTGCATTCCCATGCATAGTTCAAGAGGGTTCCCCTTTGTTTGTTTTTGTTTTGTTTTGTTTTTTGAGAAAGAGAGAGAGAGACAGTGTGAGCAGGGGAGGGCCAGAAAAAGAGGGAGACACAGAATCTGAAGTAGGATCCAGGCTCTGGCAGTCAGCCCAGAGCCTGACGACGGGATTTGAACTCATGAACCGT
>NW_024083759.1:0-3028 GCF_003009895.1 Hyaena hyaena | reverse complement strand
TTGATTTTCATTTTTGGTGTTAAATTGTAGGAAACATCCCTGCTAAAGGATCAGCTAAAATCATTTTTATATATTTTGATGTATGTAAAAGGGGGGAAAAAAGCATAACTTTTATAGTGCATAAATATTGAACAGGAAAAGACTTTTTTGAAATGTATCAAGATTATTTAATCAAAAACACTGTGTTGAAAAAATACTGTAAAACAAAGATACAACCATTAGAATTTTCTCTGGTTTTTAAACGTAGGAATATCATTTTCCAGCTCTTATAATTTTGATTCTACGTTGCATTAACACTACAACAAACCCCATGGCACCATGCTTTGCTTTGTATTATGCTTTGTATCTTCCCAATTTGTTAACTTCATTTTATTCTTACTGTTAATGACCATGTTAGTTGGGCTGCGTCATTTTGCCAAGAACAACTTTGGAACATTTTATACATTAACCAATATAAGCCATTTATAGCCTTGGTGTTCTATCTTGCTAACTTTAGGAAAAGCAAGCTTCAATGCTTAAAAATATTTTTGCAAATAGCCTGTGATTTTTAACTGTTGCATTTATTTGAACATTTTATAACAAATTGCTAAGGTTGGTATACTCTACAGCTAGTTATTTAATGCAGTATTTACGGGTTTCAGGAAGAGAAAGGTTTGTTTTGTTTTCTAAAGAATTATTTTTCTGTTCTGCTAGTGAAGTATTTGCAAGCTCATTTCTAGCCAAAGACATTCATCTCAATTATTTGAATTGGCTCCCTGCAGATAACCCTTAATATGGAATATTATTCACTTACAAAATAGTTGCCACAGACATCTGCCAGTACTCAACCTGGCAGCAAAGATGTGTAAAACCATTTCAAATTATGTCTTTGGACACACAATGAATATCACTATACCACAGTGTTCAGTGCTATGATTTGTCATCATTCACTCTCTCTACTTATCTAAGTCAGCAGAATTGTCACAGCTAAATATTTTGGAACATGTAATAGTAAATTAGTTTGGCTGTTAACCTAGGAGGGAGAATAAAAGGTATACATTTACTAATTTTTCTTTGGGGTTTCTTGAGATATTATGGTTTACTGGTTCTATATTTCTTACTGTTGTAATGATCATGCTCTGGAACTTTTCTTTGGGCAAGGAAAACAAAATACAAGCTGTTAGAAAGCTCAGAAGCTACCACGTCTGTGTATAGTGGAGGGGTCGCTATATTTTTTAATAATATTTTATGCCGTGTTTTTATAGGTTGCATTACATTTTTATATTATGAGAAGCAGTTCCCCTGAGATTTTTAGAATAATATTTCAGTTGGTTTTGAACTCCATGGACATCAAAGCATACACATTAGAGATGGAGTTCAACCACCTCTAACATGCATGATAGAGCCATGTGACATGTGCCATCAGACCACCAGATCTTTGCATGAGGAAGAATTTGTGTTCTGGATACCTTCTTCAGCCTTTCTGGTTGCTGGGGAGCCTGCTGCCTTCCACTGGGATGGGCCATTTGTCAGGATTCAGTTCAGATACATTCTCCTCTGTAAAATCTTCTCTAATAACTATAGCTGTTTATCATCAACACATTTCAACTCTCAAATTCCTACCCAATAGTCTATTTAACATCATCTTGGAACTTAGGTAATGACAATAGTTTTGCAATTTTTCAACTGATTCTTTAACAGACATGATTTCTGGAGCCTAACACCAAAACATAGCCCTATGGCTGTTAAATGCCGGTGCTATTATGTGGTCGAAACAGAGACTGACATTTAGTAGCCACAGGGCTACTTTTTGGTGTTAGGCTCCAGAAATCATCTCTGTTAAAGAACCAGTCAAAAAATTCTTCTTCCATTTTGGTTATGAAATCCCATATAATGCCCCATAACAAGGTTTGATTATGAGCTACACTGGGAGAAAATTATTTATAGTACATACGACTGTTTTTATAGTAATACTTGCAATCTGCACATGCATATGAAAATATGCTCTACCAGATTTCAAAACTTACAAAGTTACTGTAGTTAAGACAGTGTGATACTGATATGGGAAGAAATGAATAGAGGAACAAAAATACATGTATATGTAAACGTATCTATATATACAAGAAAATTTGGTATACAATAGGGATGGCTTGAGAAGATTGACTATTCAATGAGAACGTGCTGGAAAATTGATTATAAAATGAGATAATACAGAATTCTATTCTTTACTTACTTTTATAATTTTTATTTTTGAGAGAGAGAAAGAGACAGAGCACAAGCTGGGGGGGTGTGGTTAGTGAGAGGGAGACAGAATCTGAAGCAGGCTCCAGGCTCTGAGCTCTCAGCACAGAGCCCAAAGCTGGTTTAGAAATCACAAACTGTGAGATCATGACCTGAGCTAAAGTTGGACACTTAACAAATTGAGCCACCCAGGCACCCCAAAATTCTATTTTTATTCATACTTTCCTTAAGTAAATTTCAGATATACATATAACCAAAAGTAAAACATTCAAATTTCAAGAAAATAGAGTCAGATATATATGATTCAGGAGAGAAAATACTTTTTTTAAACAAAATACGAAAAAGACAAGACACAAAATAAAAAGTTGCTAAAATTGACCACATCAAAATTAAACCACTAAATTCAACATAAAACACCAGGAATGAAGTTAAAACACAACACTCAAGCTGAGGGAAGATTTACTAAGTGTGTATAAACCCATAACATTACTGTCTATAATACATAAAACTACTCAGGAAAAATTAGGTAACAGATTTTAAAATGTAGCAGAAAGGAAAACCCATGAGGCCAATAAGCACCTAAAAAGAGGTTCAAAGTAACTAGTAACCAAAGACATACAAAATAAAGCAATCTACATTATGACATATTCGTCATGTAGGTAGATACAAATGAAGGTGTGAACTGATAGTAGAGAGAGGCTAGAGAAACAGGTACATCCTTGTACTGCAAGAAGGCACATTCATTGGTACGAGCCTTGTGTGGACAGTAGATGGTATGGTTGAAGATGTGTTTAACATTCAGCCTAAT
>NW_024083758.1:0-3029 GCF_003009895.1 Hyaena hyaena | reverse complement strand
ACTATTTTCTCTGTTCTCTCTCCTCTCTCTCCTCTCTCTTCTTCTTCTTCTTCTTCTTCTTCTTCTTCTTCTTCTTCTTCTTCTTCTTCTTCTTCTTCTTCTTCTTCTTCTTCCTCTTCTTCTTCTTCTTCTTCTTCTTCCTCTTCTTCTTCTTCTTCTTCTCCTTCTTCTTCCTCTTCTTCTTCTTCTTCTTCTTCTTCTCCTCCTCCTTCTTCCTCCTCCTCCTCCTCCCTCCTCCTCCTCCTCCTCCTGTCTCCACTCTCAATTTCTATCAACAATAGCATCAATTTGCAGTTGTCAATAATTAGATTAAAACACACTCTGTTCTTTAAACATATTTTGCCTATCAGTTGATTCTGAAAACAACAATACTCATAATAGATGAATACATGAACATTTTTCACAGAAGTGTTCACTGAACATTTTTCATTACTTCACTGAAGTAATATGATTTGGTTCATATTAGAAAGGAAATACAATTTTTCTGTTAGTACATGTCTGCAACTTCAAGGAGAATGCAAAGGATCTACTTTACTTACATTCCGTATCTGCCCAGAATACTACATTTCAGTTTGTTTCATATTTGAACTGACACTTTCTTGGAAGCTTTACATTTAAAAAAATATTTATTTATCTTGAGAGAGAAAGAAAGACAGGGAGAGAGAGCAGGGGAGGGGCAGAGAGAGTAGGGGAGAGAGAACCCCAAGCAGGCTTGGTCCTGTCAGCACAGAGCCCAGTACGGGACTCGAACTCACAAACTGTGAGATTGTGACCTGAGCTGAAATCAAGAGTCAGACACAACCAACTGAGCCACACAGGCTCCCCTCATAGAGTCTCAACAATTGAGGTTGCTGGAGCATAGAGGGAATTTCTATTCTTCTAAAGGAATGTTTATTAGAAAATGGGAATTGAAATATTAGTAACTTCTTAAAACCCTGAGAATTAGTAGCCTTAAAAGCTTTTCAAGAATTTTCCCTATTTGGCTGACTTGCTTCTCCTTGCAGTTAGATGACTATTTGGGTAGAAATTTGACATTATATCCTCTACCCAATACCCAAATCTGTGTGTAACTCTGGGAAATGTACATTGTCAAGTTCAGACAGAAAGGAGTTGTGAATTCAGGAAGAGTGCCGTGAGGCAGAATGTCTTTCAGAATCAATCTCTTTTTTGATATGAAGCATGTAAAGTATTGAAAACATAAAAGGACAATGTTGGGACACGCTTCTGTGAGCCTATCTCTTGTACATATATTGTAGAAATTACTCTAAGACATTGCCAGTAACGTCTTGATGTCAACTCCATTAGTATTCATCTTTAGAGAGGTCTAACTAGAGAGCTTTAAGTAACACTTCAACTGTTGTTGTGATTGAGGAGGAGAGGGAAAACAGCCTACTCTATACCATACATTGTCCTTGTGCTTTTACGATGAATATTAATTGATTTAACACATATGAGTACATATTTTTCATTATATTATCATATTACATTAAGATATTATTTTATATTGGGGCACTTGGGTGGCTCAGTCGGTTAAGTGTCCGACTTTGCATCAGGTCATGATCTCACTGTGCTGACAGCTCAGAGCCCGGAGCCTGCTTCATTCTGTGTCTCCCTCTCTCTCTGCCCCTCCCCTGCTCATGCTGTTTCTCTCTGTCTCTCAAAAATAAATATTGAAAAAAGATATTATTTTATATTTAATATACTAAGATATAATATATTCACTTAAGGCCAGAAGAGTTAACCCACTTGCCTGGGTTGGGTGAGATTGCCTGTTCTCTGCTTCCTTCTGTTAGTGATCATGGCATCTGACCTTCTTCCTGGCATGAGCCACGTTCTGGAACCTTGTTTGCTATCACGTCACCCCACTGCCTCCCACTGCTGCTAGTATTGATTCTTCCTTCCATCTTCTCAGCTTGGATGCTTATAGACCCTGAAATCTGCCTTCATTCATCTCTCTCAAAAACTTCTCATGCTGTGCTCAGGTCTGGTAATACTGAACATCAGCTTTCCTCTTGAATAAATGAATGTTTTTCTAAGGAGTCCTTATTCTCCTGACTTGAATGCCAGAATATCACAGCCAGGAGGGACCTCAAACTCAGCTGAGCTAGTGGTTCCAGGCTGTGGCATTTGGACTCCCCCAGAGATTCTGGAGTTATTACAAGCCTTGGAACCAGGGTTTATAGTTTGTTGTTTGTTGTTTTTTTAAAATTTCTTTCACTAGGCAACAAAATCAACACCATTATCACGTGTTATCCATAACTTTTTGAAATTACGAAAAGTTTCCATACTCTAAAAATTCGAGAACCACTGATTAACACCAGCCCCCTCATTTTACAAATAAAAAAAAAAAAAGGATACCCAGAAGGTGATTTGATTTGTATTTAGTATTTTAGTAATACTAAATATAAATTTGTATTTAGTTATTTAGTAAATTAGTATTATGTCAGGACCTAGGCATATTCTTTGGATCCCCAATCATCAACCCATTGCTCTTTCCAGTAGTCCAGTCCCCCAAATGCCATAATCCTCTCAATTACATAGCATCTCCCACACACTCTACTGCAAGAGAGAATAAAGGTTCCCCATCTGGCCCAGGCTGAACTGTAAGAAAGAAACTCCTCCTTGTACAGCAAATATTAAGCCTTATTGAAAAGTATTGTCAAAATATATAACATGAGTATCCTTGATGGGGCACCTAGGTGGCTCTGTCGGTTTAGTGTCTGACTCTTGATTTCAGCTCAGGTCATGATCTCCCGTTTCATGAGATTGAGCCCCAAGTAAGGCTCGCACTGAGAGTGTTGAGCCTACTTGGGATTCTCTCTCTCCCTCTCTCTCTCTGCCCCTCACTAACTTGCATGCATGATCTCCCTCTCTCAAGATAAATAAACAAACTTAAAAAAAAAAAAAGTGAGTGTACACCATACACAAAAATAAACTCAAAGTGGATAAAGGACCTGAATATGAGACAGGAAACCATCAAAACCCTAGAGGAGAAAGCAGGAAACAACCTCCTTGACCTCCACTGCAGC
>NW_024083757.1:0-3031 GCF_003009895.1 Hyaena hyaena | reverse complement strand
TTTCTTCATTTATAGTTATTATTCAAATGCCCTTGTAAAATGTATTTCATCTTCAAAGAGATTCATAGAAAGGATCTTTGATAAATATATGTTTTTGGTATCTTTAAAATCACAACACTGACCTGAGTAAGATTTCCAGAACTAATGAGTAAGCTGTATTTAAAAGGAACAAAAATTAAAAACACAGAACTGATTGAATTGAGAAAAATGATAATAAATGGAAGGATTTAACATTTCCCCCTAACTGAACCCTCCAGAATTTGGAAACTCTCAGTGAGTGATCTTTCTTCCAAGGCTTTTATAATTATTTGAATAAGTTTCATGAGAATCTGGTCTCCTCATATCAGGGCACCACTTGAACATCAATTATATTACCAAGACTTTACCTGAAGAGTCATACTTGAAAGAGACATGCATAGACTCAGATGTGAACAGACCTTAAGGAATTAAGGTTGATGTTTTGAAACCAATAAACTTCCATGAGAATATTGGCCTGATACGTTGTTTACAGAGTTTCCAGCAGGCTTACCAGAGAATGTCACTTCCTGGGAGATCAAGTTTCCTGCATGTGTTGGATAAAATATATTTTCAGGATATATTGGAGACTTCGAGAAGAACACACCAAAATTGACAGGTATTGCAGGGAAGTCTCATGACAAATATTAGCTTGACTCTGGCCTCAGGAGGCTATTAAGAGTTCAATCTTAATAGCCTGATAAAAAGATTCCAGCAAGCAGATATTAAAGGATCTATATGATCAATCACTACTCTTGCTGAGCTTGTGTAAATATTTAGCCCAATTTTGTCAAAACTGGAATTATTTTACAAACAAATTAGCCCTGGTTTCTCTATCTCCGGATATAAAGGTGAATTTAGAGATAAAATAAATGTTTCAATAACCTATCCTTTGGGATGTTAGATTCTAGTTTTTATTAATTGTCTTTAAGTGTTTGTTACTTGCCTCATCTAGACAACTTGAGGTAAACCAGAGAAATTGCCATAAGAGTTCACATATAGATCATCTTCTCATTTGTTACTCTGTGGGGCTAATAAAAGGTGTCCAATGGACATCCGATTATTTAAATATCTAGACAATGAGATGAACTCCCCTAAAACTGGTTAACTTAGCTGTCAACTTGATCAATGATATGTGGCTGGGAATACAATTGCTCCTTAAAAGTCAGAACATATCCCACTCCATGGGGTTAACATGAACTTGTGGAGATAAAATCCTTAAAATTTGATAGGAGAATGAACTTGGTGAGGCCCTTTTCTACTGGGGCAAATCATATCCCACTTGCCAGTGATTCATTTCAAGCATAATATGGTTAAGTCTAGACATCAAGCAATGAAGGGATCTTCATTGTTTTATCCTTTAGTCAAATTTATCCTGAGAGCCACCTCTAATAATCTAAGATTGCATACAGCATACAATGGGCACCTTTCACCAAGCCAAACATGAAGTCACCCCATTACCAGCACACATAGGGATATTTCTATTGATAAAATAATAATGTTTTTTTAAAAAAATATTTATTTATTTTTGAGAGAGAAGCTATGAGCAGGGGAGGGACAGAGAGACGGAGGGAGAGAATCCCAAACAGGCTCTTCACTATCAACACGAGACTTATGTAGTGTTTAATCCCATGAACCATGAGATCATGACCTGAGATAAAATTAAGAATTGGATGTTTAACCAACTGAAGCCACCCAAGCATCCGAAAATAATAACATTCCTTGCCGAATTATGCTAAATATTAGATGGACCATCCTGTATCATAGGAGACCTTTCTCTTATCCTTGGGTTATCAGATTTTTAACAGAATATCCAAACCAACAGATAGGTTCATTACCACACATTCCACATCTATGTAAACCTTCCTATCAATACACTCAGGAAGGAATATATCAGATATGGGATGGATATATGTGGCTTACTTCCACTTTAAGACAAGCAACCCAAGAGGCCCTTTTTTGCTGGGAACAGAAAGAACATACACTTGATTCATGACCCTATGGTACTCACCAAAGCAATGGCTCCCCCGAGAAGCCTGGGACTATACCCTTATTTCACAGGCAACCAATTGGTTTGCTATTGACTGGATAAGGCAGCCAGAGACATCACATGCCTCACATCTAATGGAACAAAATTACTTTTAAAAAGTTTTATATAGTTTTTATTTATTTTTGAGACAGAGAGAGACAGAGCATGAGTGGGGGTGGAGCAGTGAAAGAAAGAGACACAGAATCTGGAGCAGGCTCCAGGCTCTGAGCTGTAAGCACAGAACCAGACGGGGTTCAAACCCACCAACCACAAGATCATGACCTGAGCCAAAGTCAGACACTTAACCAACTGAGCCACCCAGGCACCCCCACAATTGCTTTTTGGGCAAAATAGTGGCCATGGTTTCCACAAGGCTGGATTAGGAGATGGAATATAGGTAATGCCTGGATGCATGGTTGTAGCACTAACTATCACAAGTCCAGCTAATCTTTCATATTTAAAACAATAAAGGACAAGATCAATATTTCATTGGTATTACCATCCAACATCTATTTTTCTTCCATCAGTGGTTTTAGATGATGTCATATAGCACATGGAAACCCTTGATAACTACACAATTAAGGCCTAAAGTAACTCACGAACCAGATTTACATTATTAAACACTAAAGTAACTCAAATGCATAAACAAGTTCTACACAATAAAATGGCCTTAGAAACTTAACAGCAACATAACCAGGAGCATATGCCGTTATTAAAGTGGAATGTTGCAGTGGAATGTGTCTACATTACACATTATAATAAACCTATCACAGGATCATTTACTGATATAAATACCTAAATTGATGCTCTTAAAGACCTTACACTAAGGTCTTAAAGATTGGTTAAGATCCTGGTTGGATCCACCTAGCTTGTCCACGCTTAAAGGCTTTCTTATCATTCCTTTTTATTTTTTCCAATTTTTTAATGTTTTATTTATTCCTCTCAGAGAGAGAGAGACAGCGTGAGAGGGGGAGGGTCAGAGAGAGA
>NW_024083756.1:0-3031 GCF_003009895.1 Hyaena hyaena | reverse complement strand
CAAAGGAAAACCAAAGCTGGAGGCATCACAATTCTGGACTTTAAGCTGTATTACAAAGCTGTCATCAGCAAGACGGTATGGTCCTGGCACAAAAACAGACACATAGATCAATGGAATAGAACAGAAAACCCAGAATGACACCCACAAACGCATGGCCAACTAATCTTTGACAAAGCGGGATGACTATCCAGTGGGAATAAGTCTCTTCAGCAAATGTGTGGGAAACCTGGACAGCCACATGCCTAAGAATGAACCTGGACCACTTTCTTCCATCGTACACAAAAATGAACACAAAATGGGTAAAAGACCTAAATGTAAGGCAGGAAACTATCAAAATCCTAGAGGGGTACACAGGCAACAACCCCTTTGACCTTGGCCACAGCAACTTCTTACCTGACATGTGTCTAGAGGCATGGAAACCAAAAACAAAATGATCTATCAGGATCTCATCAAGAGGAGCTCTGTTTCCTTCTGTGCAGCAAAGGAAACAATGATGAAAACTAAAAGCCAATGGATGGAATGGGAGAAGATATTGGAAAATAACATATTGATAAAGGGTTACTATCCAAAATCTGTGAAGAACTTATCAAACCTAACACCCAAAGAAACAAATAATCCAGTGAAGAAATGAGTGACAGACATGAAGAGACACTTTTCCAAAGAAGCCACCCACATGGCCGACACATGAAAACATGCCCAACAACACTCATCATCAGGGACATAGAAATCAAAACCACAATGAGATACCACCTATTGCCTGTCAGAACGGCAAAAATAAACAACTCAGGAAATGACAGATATTGGTGAGGATGCGGAGAAAGGCAAGCCCTTTTGCACTGCTGCTGGGAGTGCAAACTGGTATAGCCACTCTGAAAAACAGTGTGGAGGTTCCTCAAAAATGTTCAAAGAAAGAAAATACCTTCTAACACAGTAGTTGTAATACTTGGTATTTATCCAAAGAATACAAAAATGCTGGTTCATATTGGTACATGTACCCCAAAGTTTATAGCAGCAGTGTCAACAGTAGCCAAATTATGGAAGGAGCCCAGATATCCATCAACTGATGAATGGATAAAGAAGATATAGCATATATATATATATATATATATATATATATAGAATGGAATATTACCTGGTGATCAAAAAGAATGAAATCTTGCCATTTGTGGCCATGTGGATGGAATCAGAGTGTATTATGCTACGCAAAATAAGTCACTTGGACAAAGATAAGTTACATACGGTATCATGCATATGGGGAATTTAAGAAAGAGAACCGATGAACATAGGGGAAGGGAAGGAAAAATAAGGTAAAAACAGAGACAGAAGCAAACCAGAAGAGACTCTTAAATACAGAGAAGAAACTGAAGGTTGCTGGGGGGTGATGGGCGGGGGGATGGGCTAAATGGGTGGTGGGCATTAAGGAGGGCACTTGTTGGGACAAGTACTGGGTGGACATGTAAATGACGAATCACTAAATTCTACTTCTGAAACCATTTTTTGCACTTGATGTTAAATAACTTGGATTTTAAAAAATTAAAAAAAAAAAGTAATGCATGATGTGAAAGGTGCCATCGTGATCAAGAAGCTCAGTGATGCAAAGACCCCTTGGTGGATCAGTCCCTTAGGTGTCCCACTTCGACTCAGGTCATGATCTGGAGGTTTGTGTGTTTGAGTCTTGCACTCAGCTTCGTCCTGATGTTGTGGAGCGGATTCTCTCTCTCTCCCTCTCTCTCTCTCAAAATAAATAAATTAATACAAAAGTAGCCACTGATGGCCATCTTTGAAGGCAGAGCTTGGCGGTACAGGACGATGTTGCAGAATCAGGCTCCCAGGAGTATTGGGGGTGGGAAATCCTGATAGAATAGATTTGAGGTACAGGCGCTCAACTGTCAGAAGCAGGGAGGCGGCAACAGCCGAAATGATCCTAGATGCTGGAAGGCAGCCAGGCCCCTGACCCACAGAAAGCTGTCCATCCCTGTGGCTCACAGAACACAGTGATTGTGGAGGCGCAATAGTTGGAAGCCAACCCAGAGATTACAGGTGTTAAGCAATCAAAACAAAGACCCGTCCCCAGGATGCATGAGGAGGCTGAAAGCAGTGACCTCACAGAAAGTCTGGAATCTCTGCCCAGGTTCCAGACCTGAGCCACTGGAACTCTTTACTAGAAGCGGAAGCCAGCTTCCAATCAGGAGGGACCCTTCAGGTCCACAGCAAGAGCAATGCTTCCTGCTGGCCTTCCCCCCAGAGTCATGTGGTCATGTACAGGGGTGAGTGTACCCTGGGGACACAGACCACCCAGGCGTTTTTACTGGACCTACTGTGTGAGTGCACACCACCCTCAGGGATCTAACAGGTCATCACAGTCCCTGTTATTGAAATGGTACCGGGCCCGGAGGTGCCCCAGATACTGAAAAGACACGCCTGGTCCTGTTTGCACTGATATCATTGGGTTCAGGCACCCGCATCGCCATGTGGTCCTTTCACACTCCCCACATTTGTTACAAGCATGAAAACTCTTTGTAGTTGAATTCCTTGCGGGATGCGGGCTAGGTGGTGGGGAATTTGGAGCACACTATTCTTACACGGTCTTCTTTCTTCAGACAGAATGTTTCAAAAGCACTATTCCTGGACGCGATGACAGAGATCAGAACCAACCTTAACACCTCTCTCAGGATGCGAGGATGTGAATGAGCCCTATTCCATTTTCATGTAAATGCCCGCCTGGTGCAAAGATTCTGTGCACATATTCAATAACTTCATCGCCTCCGTGGTAACTACTCAACAGCGCCAGTGTGGCAGGGAAGTGCCATAGCAGGACCCGGATGAATGAGTGTGGCTGGACCGGCTTCTTGGGTCACAGGACCGTGGAGAAGCGGGGACGCAGAGGTATTGTGTTAGGAAAAGGTGCTCCGGGCCCTCTGGGACGTCCCCATAGGAATATCGGGAAGGGACCCCACGGTGTTCCAGCGAGACACTGCCACTTGCAGCAGGGACAGTCCCACCAGGAAGAGGCTGCAGGCGTGGCCCAGGG
>NW_024083755.1:0-3045 GCF_003009895.1 Hyaena hyaena | reverse complement strand
ATGTGGGGCTCAAACCCACGAACATGGGATCATCACGTGAGCCACAGTCAGATGCTTAATCAGCTGAGCCGCCCAGGTACATCGCCGCCTCCTCCTCCACCCCCTCCCCCTGGAGCATCTTGTACGTTTTGTGGAACATAGTTTGAAAACCACTAGGGTAGTGGAAAAAGGTGTAAGCTTTGTGGTTAGAGAGATTGAGGTTCATGATTTGGCTTTGTGATTTCCTCAGTGAATATCTCTGTGCAACCTGCTTCACCTGTCTGAGTCTCGTTTTCCCCATGTGTATTGACAGGTGAATTAGAATGTACTTTTCACTGTCACTGTGAGGTTTCAATGAGGTGAATTTGGTGACCGTTTATAAGATAGGTGCTGATACACAGTAGCACATGACAAGAGGTACCCTTTTCTTAAAGCATGACGAGGCAAGTGGTCAGAACCACTTGAAGAACCACGTGGCTCTCTCCATTTTTGGTACCCAGTGTACCTCTCAGATCTCAAGATCCCATGTGTGAGAAATAGGCAATTTGCGTTGGTCTTATCTCTGTCTGAGCCCCCATGCCACCTTGTAGTGGGAAACCGAACCCGTCTGTGCATTTCCCCAACCTTCCGGTGGCCCCATTTCTTAGGCTTCTCTGGGGCCGGTAGAAGACCCTCTCCTCATCAGTTACCTGGTTCTGAGAAGAAACCTGTCGTCTCAGCCCACACGGGCCCTTCCAGTGTGCTGCTCTGCTGCCAGAGCCCTGGGCCTCGCACTCTGCGATCCTGCCATTTTCTAGGGGCAGTGACTGCTCATTCTGTCCATGACAAGCTTGGGCTTCTCTGGCTGCCTAGGAGATCTTTTTGCTCTGGGAGAAGTGTCTTGCCTCAGACTCTCCTCCTTGCATGTCCGTAGAGTTCTTTTGCCGTCACGTACTACTCTTGTCAATGTTTTTAGCTTTTCTAATCCCGTAAACCCATGGGGCTAAGAAGAAGGGCTCCTTTGGGGAAGGCACAGCACTGTGACAATACCTTTGGGTGAAGGAAAAAAGCACATTTCCAGCGGACAGAAGTATCCCCATGCCAAGGACAGGCAGCTGAGTGAGCGGGGGTTGCTCAACTCCCCGAAGCGGTCCTCTGTAAAACTCCCCCGTGGCGAGAAGGCACAGGATTTGCCACGGGCTGAAATGGGAGAAAGGAAATACAGAAATATAGGCAACAACAGAAGTTAGAGCTCCCAAACATACCTTGTTACATGTGTGTGGGTTTATTTTATGTAAGGAGATAACAAGAGTGAGGCTTTAAAGGACAATCAAGGACTTGAATACATACATATGCTTCTGAAGGAATGTTTGGAAGACCAGGGTTGTCTCAGTATTTGTTACTGAAACAGTGACTTGAAGTCCTCATTAGTCAGTGGCCTGCTTTTGTCTGGCTTTTTAGCAAAACCTATAAGGATGACGAGGAGAGACCCTCTTGGAAATGAAGGTTTTCTAATTGCTTTGCCTTTTCGCTTTCTAAATCATAATTTGTCAGATGTTTCTTTTTGTGTTACCGCTTTGTTTTCCTAAACTGAGGTTTGTTGCACTTGGAGGAAAAAAGTTCATCTTTCAGTTCAACATATCGGGTTTCCTAAACACGTTTTGTATTTTCTACGTGGGATATCCAGATCATTTGTAAATGCAAGGATTAACAAACCTCCAGTAACACAGTGTCCTAATGTTGGTCTCTTGAGAAAGTCGTTTGCCTCAAGAGTTTGTATGCTTCTAAAGTGATTTAGTTGACAGACCTTATTCTGTTGGGTGTATTGAAAACGTTCCCTAGAAACCGTAAGAGTGTGAAGGTTTAAAAAAGGTCCAGTAACTTTACTTGAATCCTCTAAACTTTTACAATAAGCGGATTTAACTTCATTTAATCAGAAGGAAGCTTTGGCTTTCTTGGTATCATCTCCTGAGTTTCCTTTCCTATGTGACCGAAGCTCACAAGATTGCTCCCCCTTGTCCAGATCTAATTGAAAGCCAAAGCATCTTAATCATAATATTGTATTTCACGATCCTGGCTCCTTAAATTCTTGGAAGAAACGGTGGTAGATAGGGAATTTCAGTAGGATGAAGCCACACTGGTTACGACTTGGTGGTTTGGGGCCAATTAGACCAGAAGATTGAACACAGCAGTTTGAGGATTTTAGTCACACATGCAGACAAGATGGATGTTATGAATACCTCTTTTTCTTCCCCCTTGAAACAAGAGCGATGTTTTTCCTTGAATTTTTCTTTGTAGCACTAACTCTTAACTTGGCCTTTGTAGAATTTGTTGCATATGAAGGAGATTTTTATGGAAAACTATGATCTGTTACAGATTTTATGGATTAAAGAAACTATTTGAGGTAGAAAAATGAAGAAGAATTAGAATAGATAGATGAAAACAGTGTATGGAATATAAACTAATGATATGTGCCTGTAGAATCCAGTTTTTATCCAGATGCTACTAATGTTCAATTTGTTATTTAGATTTTCCATCTTCTTAATTTGGCTTAAGTTTGTCCCGTGTGAATTATATAAAGTAGAAAATCTGTTGGGATTCATTTTACTTTAGTCTTTAGGTAGTTGCTGAAACTCCAGAAAGAACAGCCATAGACTTAGAGAAGGTTCTAGAACTTAAAAAATGTTCAGTTTAAATTTGCATACAATGAAATTAATTATCTGTGATGTACATGTCTATAAATTTTGACAAACACATTAGAGTCATGTAACCACCACCATGGTCAGAAAACAGAACAGTTCCATCACCCCCACCAACATTTCCTCATGTTGCCCCTTTGTAGCTAACCATTTTCCCAATCCTTGTTTAAAAAAAAAAATTATTGTTTGTTTATTTTTGAGAGGGAGAGAGAGACAGAGTGTGAGTGGGGGAGGGGGGGAGAGAGAGGGAGACACAGAATCCAAAGCAGGCTCCAGGCTCTGAGCTGCCAGCGGGGTTCGAACTCACGCACTGTGAGATCATGACCTGAGCCGAAGTCGGGCGCTTAACCGACTGAGCCACCCAGGCACCTCCATTTTCCCCATCCTT
>NW_024083754.1:0-3050 GCF_003009895.1 Hyaena hyaena | reverse complement strand
AACAGACTGTAACAAGAACCAAAGAAGGCTACTATATCATAATAAAGGGTACAATTTCATAGGAAGATCTAACAATTGTAAATATTCACGCACTCAACATGAGACCACTCGAGTACATAAAACAAAAACAAACATAAAAGGACTAATTGATAATAATATAGTGATAGGGTACTTAAACACCCCATTTACATCAATAGATCTTAAGAAAAAAATCACCAGGGGCGCCTGGGTGGCTTAGTCGGTTAAGCGTCCGACTTTCACTTAGGTCATGATCTCGCGGTTCGTGGATTCGAGCCCCGCGTCGGGCTCTGTGCTGACTGCCAGCTCAGAGCCTGGAGCCTGTTTTAGTCTGTGACTCCCTCTCTCTCTGACCCTCCCCTGCTCACGCTGTCTCTCTATCTCCTAGAAATAAATTTAAAAAATTTAAAAAAAACATTAAAAAAAAAGAAAAAGAAAAAAATCACCAAAAAACACATATTAACAGAAAATTACCAAAGGAACAGTGGCTTCTGGGGAACTAGGGTGGCTCAGTCAGTTAAGAATCCAACTTCGGCTCAGGTCATGATCTCACGGATCATGGGTTCGAGTCCCGTGTCGGGCTCTGTGCCAACAGCTCAGAGCCTGGAGCCAGCTTCAGATTCTGTGTCTCCCTCTCTCTCTGACCCTCCCTTGCTCACGCTGTCTCTCTCTCTCTCTCTCTCTCTCTCAGAAATCAATAAAACATTGAGAAAAAAAGAAAGAAAAAAGAAACAGTTGCTTTGAATGACACAACGGAACAGATCAACTTAAGACATATAATCAGAACATTCCATCATAAAACAGAATACACATTGTTTTCAAGTGTACATGGACTATTTCTCCAGAATAGATCACAAGCATAACATAGGCCTTAATTATTCAAAAAAGATTGAAGTCATACCACACACCTTCTCTGACTACAATGCTATGAAACCAGAATTCAACCACAAGAAAAAAAATCTGAAAAGACCACAAATACATGGAGGTTTCATAACATGCTACTACATTGAATGGGTTAGCCAGAAAATAGGAGAAGTTAAAAAACACATGTATACAAATGGAAATGAAAAAACAATGGTCCAAAACCATTAAGATGTAGCAAAAGTGGGTTGAAGAGGGAAGTATATAGCAATAGAAAGAAGCCTACTTCAAGAAGCAAATAACCTAAACTTACACCTAAAGGACCTAGAAAAAGAACAGCAAATGAAGCCTGAACCCAGCAGAAGAAAGGAAAAAATAACCATCAGGCCAGGGGGCACTGGGTGGTTTAACCGGTTAAGTGTCTGACATTCGATTTTGGCTCAGGTCATGATCTCACAGTTGTGAGATGGAGCCCTGCACTGGGCTCTGCGCTGGCAGCGTGGAACCTGTCTGGGATTCCCTCTCTTCCTTCTTCTCTGCCCCTACTCCACTCGTATGTGCTCTCTCTCAAGTAAAAAAACAAAACAAAACAAAACAAAAACAGATGAAAGCAGAAATAAATGATACAGAAACTAACAAAAACCAGATAAAACTGGAACAGATCAATGAAACCTGGAGCTCGTTCTTTGAAAAAAATTAATAAAATTGATAAGGCTTTAGCTAGAGTGATCAACAAGAAAATAGAAAAGACCCAAATAAATAAAATCGCAAATGAGAGAACAGAAAGAACAACCAACACCAGAGAAATATAAACATATGAGAAAATTATTATCAAAAACTACATGCCAACAAATTGGACGACTAAGAAGAAATGGATAAATTTCTAGAAACATATAAATTACCAAACTGAAACAGGAAGAAATAGAAAATTTGAAAAGAAATCAAGAACCAGCAAAGACATTGAATCAGTAACCAAAAAACTCAACAAACACAAGTCTTGGACCAGATGGCTTCAGAGGTGAATTCTACCAAACATTTAAACAAGAGTTAATACAAAAAAGGAAGAAGAAAGATTGATACCTGTTCTTTTCAAATTGTCCTAAAAATCAGAAAAGGAAGGAAAATTTCCAAATTCATTCTATGATGCCAGCATTACCTTGATAACCAAAACTGGATAAAGACACCACAAAGAATTACAGACCAATATCTCTGATGAACATAGATGCACAAATCCTCAACAAAATACTAGCAACCTGAATCCAACAGCACATTAAAAAATCATTCACTGGGGCACCTGGGTGGCTCAGTCAGTTGTGTCCATCTTCAGCTCAGGTTATGATCTCATGGTTCGTGGGTTCGAGCCCCATGTTAGGCTCTGTTGATAGCTCGGACCCTGGAGTCTATTTCAGATTCTGTGATTCCCTTTCTCTCTGTACCTCCCCTGCTTGTGCTCTGTCTTGCTGTCTCAAAAATAAACAAACATAAAAAAATATCATTCACCATAATCAAATGGGATTTATCCCTGGTTTGCAGGGATGGTTCAGTATTTGCAAATCAATAGATGTGATACATCATATTAATAAAAGAAACAATAAAAGCATATGATCATTTCAATAGGTGCAGAAAAAGAATTTGACAACCTATTACATCCATTCATGATATAAACCGTCAACAAAGTAGGTTTCGAGGAAACATACCTCAACATAAAAAAGGCCACGTGTGAAAAATGCACAGCTAATAGCATCCTATCTGGGGAAAAACTGAGAGAAACACTTCTTACATCGTGTAGTTACCTGCTTCTTCTCATTAGCACTGCTTGTTGTTAATAAGTTAATCTTAACATTTATTACATCCTACTTTAATGGAGACTAGTTTCTACTATGGAAGTTTATGTACCTTATGTCTTTTTTCATCCACTTTTCAATTTAGCTTTTGTTTTTTCTTTTCTTTTTTTTTTTAAATGTTTTATTTATTTCTAGGAGAGACAGAGAGAGACAGCATGAGCAGGGGAGGGTCAGAGACAGAGGGAGTCACAGACTCTGAAACAGGCTCCAGGCTCTGAGCTGGCAGTCAGCACAGAGCCCGACGCGGGGCTCGAAAACACGAACCGCGAGATCATGACCTAAGCGAAAGTCGGACACTTAACTGACTAAGCCACCCAGGCACCCCTA
>NW_024083753.1:0-3051 GCF_003009895.1 Hyaena hyaena | reverse complement strand
TTTATCAATTTATATGCCAAACAGGAGCTAAAATTTTACATGTTAACAGCCAAATAATGTGTGTGTGTGTGTGTGTGTGTGTGTGTGTGTGTGTGAGTGAGAGAGAGAGAGAGAGAGAGAGAGAGAGAACACATCAATTAGCAGAATAACAATACTATTCGGCTTATAGATAATATCTTTAAGGATATAAAGTGACAACTTTATACTTTCTGGGATTAGGACAACTCTCAATGACTTCTTCAAAAATCAAATTATGCTATGGTAGTTATTCACATACGAGCTAATATTTTTCTCCTAAGGATTCAAAGATCTTTTCTGCATAATGGCTGCCATGGTCAGCTATCTAAACACTTTCAGTTAGACTCCTAGAAAAAAACGTGATAATAAGAATACACATATATGGTTTACAGATTACAAGGTAGATCACAAGCTTTTTGTGGCAGTGAGAACAGGTATTATTCTTTAGTTAGTAATTGAGAGAATCTAAAAAGGCAAATCTATTGGTAAAAAGCCTTAGCAGTTTTGGGGAAACACCAATGTATGTTTCTGGACATCTCAAAAATGCTAATGCTTATCTGATAATTATATAAAGGGACTTTTCATATACCTAGGAAGGATGGCTTTATAATACAGTTCTGTTTTTCTACTGCTAAAGAAATCACTGGGTAGCAAGGTCCAGTGAAAAATTCTATGGCATTGTGTGAAATGCACCCTATGTAGGGAAAATAATGGCAGATTCTTTAAAAATCACTGTCAAATTCTTCATTTCTTATTTGTATAGGAAGTAATGATATCAGACCTGCTATTTCTTGACAATGACAGATGGGACATTTGCATCTGTTGTAATGTGCCCTCATTACTGCCTTACGATAGGAAAGCTATATGACCTGGAGTCATGTAGATTTGTGTGACTAGGATCAAATTAGTCTGAACCTTTCTTTCCTCATATGTGACATGAAAAAAATATTAATTCTGAGATAGGCCGTGAAGATGAAAAGAGATTGTGTCACTGATGAAAATCACTAGGGTTTTGGCTGCAAATTTGCTCTGCAATAAATGCTGGTTCTCTCCCTTTCCCCTTGGAAAGGAAGTCTCCTCTCTCCCTACAAAGCATTTCCCACAAAGGCCACCTTGCCACAGCATAATGACCTTGGACTACACTTTGGAAGGGAGAGGTACCTGACCTCTATAGAGCTAAGATGGTGCTTGAGAGAGCATTTAACATGTTTTTTTTTTTTTTAATAACAGGTACTCTACCCTACCTCTGAATGTCCAAATTTATCTATCTCAGCTTATACCTGGTACAATTTAACTGATACCTATCCTGTTCAGAGCTACATTTATGGCAAGCTGACTAAGTGCCAGATGCTATTTTAAGTTTATTCACATCTATTACCTGATTAAATCCTCCTAAAATCCTATGAAATAAATACTGATATTTCCAGTTATAAAATAAATGGCTCCTGGAGATGTAATGTACAGTATGGTGACAATAGTTAATAATACTGTATTGTGTGGGGCACCTGGGTGACTCGGTTGGTTAAGCTTTCAACTTTGGCCCAGGGCACGATTTCACGGTTCATGAGTTCAAGCTCCATGACTGGCTCTGCACTGATAGTATGGAGCCTGCTTCAGATTCTCTGTCTCTCTGTCTCTCTCTCTCTCCCCCTTCCCTGCTTCCACTCTATCTCTCTCTCAAAAATAAATGAACACTTCTTTTAAAAACTGTATTGTATATTTGAAAGGTATTAAAAGAGTAGATCTTAAAAGTTCCCATCATAAGAAAAAAACATGCGTAACTATGTGTGATGATAGATATCAACTAGACATACTATGGCAATCATTTCTCATGGCCATATATGGCAATATATACATATATTGAATCATTATATTGAACATCTGAAACTAATATAATGTTATTTGTCAATTATGTCTCAATAAGAAATACAATTAGTGTCCCCATTTTGCAAATGAAGAAACTGAGGGTGTTTGACCTTGAGGAAGTCATTTTACCTTCTTCTGCCTCTGTTTGTATCAAGTACAACCCAAGTCCCATAGCAGAGCCAAGATATTAACCCAAATACTCATCATTCCACATGTTTGCTGAGGCCTGTTAAATGACATACATTCTTCAAAGTGCTTGGGATGCATCAGTAATCCAGACAGAAAAAATCCCTATCCTCATGGAATTTGCATCCTAGTTTTGGAGTGCTGGGTGCAAGAGTTATGCTTTTAGCCACTATGTTATGTTGCTTCCCCCAACCTCAATTCCCCCAAAATAATTTCCAAATTAGTAAAATCATTCATCTTTCTTTCATAGCTTAACAAACTAAACCACAAAGATTTTAAGGAAACCAAAAAATCTGGGCAGTATTTGAAGAAAATCTCTATTTTCTAAATACCATCTACACGTACTTTATATATATTATTGTTAATTTTCACAAAACTCTATGAGTCAAATATTGTTATACCATTTGCTGTGAAAAAACTAAGGAGCAAAAAATGAGCTGGCATGAACATTTTATTCTGCAAAATAGATGGTTACAATAAGGATTTTTTTGTTGTCTCAAAACAGCTGCATATTTCAAAATAAAGAGATTATTTATTTAAAGAAAATGAAGCAACTGGCCAAGGTCACACAGTTAGTAAAGGTCGTTCCGATATTTGAACTCAGGTTTATCAGTCTCCAAAGTCCAGACAATTTCTCTACATCGTGTCCAAACAAAAATATTTTTATTATACTTCCGCTATGTCCTGTGATTTATTTTATGTAGAACCTTGCCAAATCAGTTTGTCTTGGAACTGGATAAACAGGTCAGGCAGAAGAATAATGGGACAAAAATACCTTTTCAAAATATGAAGAACTTGTTTGATGTTGAGAATAACAATCTTTACCCAGTATGAGATAGTTTTGCCTTGTTTTGTTTTCTTTAAGGTTTCAACTGAAAGAAAGTTTGAAAAATCAAATATACTTAGTAAATATTTCTAATACTGAAATATTATCTTCATTCCCACCCCTCACTAAATTCAACACAGATTTTCTTTTTTTTT
>NW_024083752.1:0-3053 GCF_003009895.1 Hyaena hyaena | reverse complement strand
TTTATCAATTTATATGCCAAACAGGAGCTAAAATTTTACATGTTAACAGCCAAATAATGTGTGTGTGTGTGTGTGTGTGTGTGTGTGTGTGTGTGTGAGTGAGAGAGAGAGAGAGAGAGAGAGAGAGAGAACACATCAATTAGCAGAATAACAATACTATTCGGCTTATAGATAATATCTTTAAGGATATAAAGTGACAACTTTATACTTTCTGGGATTAGGACAACTCTCAATGACTTCTTCAAAAATCAAATTATGCTATGGTAGTTATTCACATACGAGCTAATATTTTTCTCCTAAGGATTCAAAGATCTTTTCTGCATAATGGCTGCCATGGTCAGCTATCTAAACACTTTCAGTTAGACTCCTAGAAAAAAACGTGATAATAAGAATACACATATATGGTTTACAGATTACAAGGTAGATCACAAGCTTTTTGTGGCAGTGAGAACAGGTATTATTCTTTAGTTAGTAATTGAGAGAATCTAAAAAGGCAAATCTATTGGTAAAAAGCCTTAGCAGTTTTGGGGAAACACCAATGTATGTTTCTGGACATCTCAAAAATGCTAATGCTTATCTGATAATTATATAAAGGGACTTTTCATATACCTAGGAAGGATGGCTTTATAATACAGTTCTGTTTTTCTACTGCTAAAGAAATCACTGGGTAGCAAGGTCCAGTGAAAAATTCTATGGCATTGTGTGAAATGCACCCTATGTAGGGAAAATAATGGCAGATTCTTTAAAAATCACTGTCAAATTCTTCATTTCTTATTTGTATAGGAAGTAATGATATCAGACCTGCTATTTCTTGACAATGACAGATGGGACATTTGCATCTGTTGTAATGTGCCCTCATTACTGCCTTACGATAGGAAAGCTATATGACCTGGAGTCATGTAGATTTGTGTGACTAGGATCAAATTAGTCTGAACCTTTCTTTCCTCATATGTGACATGAAAAAAATATTAATTCTGAGATAGGCCGTGAAGATGAAAAGAGATTGTGTCACTGATGAAAATCACTAGGGTTTTGGCTGCAAATTTGCTCTGCAATAAATGCTGGTTCTCTCCCTTTCCCCTTGGAAAGGAAGTCTCCTCTCTCCCTACAAAGCATTTCCCACAAAGGCCACCTTGCCACAGCATAATGACCTTGGACTACACTTTGGAAGGGAGAGGTACCTGACCTCTATAGAGCTAAGATGGTGCTTGAGAGAGCATTTAACATGTTTTTTTTTTTTTTAATAACAGGTACTCTACCCTACCTCTGAATGTCCAAATTTATCTATCTCAGCTTATACCTGGTACAATTTAACTGATACCTATCCTGTTCAGAGCTACATTTATGGCAAGCTGACTAAGTGCCAGATGCTATTTTAAGTTTATTCACATCTATTACCTGATTAAATCCTCCTAAAATCCTATGAAATAAATACTGATATTTCCAGTTATAAAATAAATGGCTCCTGGAGATGTAATGTACAGTATGGTGACAATAGTTAATAATACTGTATTGTGTGGGGCACCTGGGTGACTCGGTTGGTTAAGCTTTCAACTTTGGCCCAGGGCACGATTTCACGGTTCATGAGTTCAAGCTCCATGACTGGCTCTGCACTGATAGTATGGAGCCTGCTTCAGATTCTCTGTCTCTCTGTCTCTCTCTCTCTCCCCCTTCCCTGCTTCCACTCTATCTCTCTCTCAAAAATAAATGAACACTTCTTTTAAAAACTGTATTGTATATTTGAAAGGTATTAAAAGAGTAGATCTTAAAAGTTCCCATCATAAGAAAAAAACATGCGTAACTATGTGTGATGATAGATATCAACTAGACATACTATGGCAATCATTTCTCATGGCCATATATGGCAATATATACATATATTGAATCATTATATTGAACATCTGAAACTAATATAATGTTATTTGTCAATTATGTCTCAATAAGAAATACAATTAGTGTCCCCATTTTGCAAATGAAGAAACTGAGGGTGTTTGACCTTGAGGAAGTCATTTTACCTTCTTCTGCCTCTGTTTGTATCAAGTACAACCCAAGTCCCATAGCAGAGCCAAGATATTAACCCAAATACTCATCATTCCACATGTTTGCTGAGGCCTGTTAAATGACATACATTCTTCAAAGTGCTTGGGATGCATCAGTAATCCAGACAGAAAAAATCCCTATCCTCATGGAATTTGCATCCTAGTTTTGGAGTGCTGGGTGCAAGAGTTATGCTTTTAGCCACTATGTTATGTTGCTTCCCCCAACCTCAATTCCCCCAAAATAATTTCCAAATTAGTAAAATCATTCATCTTTCTTTCATAGCTTAACAAACTAAACCACAAAGATTTTAAGGAAACCAAAAAATCTGGGCAGTATTTGAAGAAAATCTCTATTTTCTAAATACCATCTACACGTACTTTATATATATTATTGTTAATTTTCACAAAACTCTATGAGTCAAATATTGTTATACCATTTGCTGTGAAAAAACTAAGGAGCAAAAAATGAGCTGGCATGAACATTTTATTCTGCAAAATAGATGGTTACAATAAGGATTTTTTTGTTGTCTCAAAACAGCTGCATATTTCAAAATAAAGAGATTATTTATTTAAAGAAAATGAAGCAACTGGCCAAGGTCACACAGTTAGTAAAGGTCGTTCCGATATTTGAACTCAGGTTTATCAGTCTCCAAAGTCCAGACAATTTCTCTACATCGTGTCCAAACAAAAATATTTTTATTATACTTCCGCTATGTCCTGTGATTTATTTTATGTAGAACCTTGCCAAATCAGTTTGTCTTGGAACTGGATAAACAGGTCAGGCAGAAGAATAATGGGACAAAAATACCTTTTCAAAATATGAAGAACTTGTTTGATGTTGAGAATAACAATCTTTACCCAGTATGAGATAGTTTTGCCTTGTTTTGTTTTCTTTAAGGTTTCAACTGAAAGAAAGTTTGAAAAATCAAATATACTTAGTAAATATTTCTAATACTGAAATATTATCTTCATTCCCACCCCTCACTAAATTCAACACAGATTTTCTTTTTTTTT
>NW_024083751.1:0-3054 GCF_003009895.1 Hyaena hyaena | reverse complement strand
GAAACCAACCTGACAATAAACTGAAAGAAAAAAAAGAATACTTAAAAAAAAATAAAAATAAATTAAAAAGTAATGTAATATGATCTAGCAACTCCACTCTGAAATTATACCTGAAAGAACTGGAAGCAGGTACATGAAGAGATATGTGTAAACCCATGCTAATAGCAGCATTATTCATTACAGTCAAAAGGTAAGAGCAGTCCAGTGTCCATCAACAAATGAATAGATTATTTTTAATGGGGTATACATAGAATGAAACATTATTCAGCCTTAAAAGGGAAGGAAATTCTGACATATGCTACAAAATGGATGAACACTGAAGACATTATGTTAAGTGAGATATACCAGTCACAAAAGGGCAAATACTGTATGATTCCACTCAAACGAGGTACTCATTTGGGGACAGAAGAACAGTAGTGGCCTGGGGCTCCGGGGAAGGGGAAAATGGGAGTTATTGCTCAATAGGCAAGGAGTTTGAGTTTTGCAAGGTGAAAACCATTCTGTGGATGGATTGTGGTCATCGTTGCACAACATGTGAATGTGCTTATTGCCTCTGAATTTTTAAAATGCTTGAAATTATAAATGTTTCCTATGTATATTTTACATTTTCAATACAATAACATTTTTTAAAAGGCAGCACATACCTGGATATTGCTTAACATCCTTGGCAGAGCCAGGGAAGTGTACTTCAATCAAACATAGTATTTCTGCAGCAAATACCTACAAATATTTGTGCCCATGGGATAAATAAAGATTATAAATAGCCTCACTTCACTCTGGGTGACACTGTGTCACCAGATCAGTTAATGAAAAATGTTTCTGTTTCCTGAGTCCTGTGGGTTCCAGAAATGTACAGAAAGTATTGTGGACTGTATCACATTACATAGCTATCCAACTGATTTATGCATATGGGATTTACATTTTGCTTTTTGTATTTTAAAGTCATTAGGATGGTTTCACCTCCCATACAGTTTCAAGAGTTTCCTGAAACATCTCAGCGTCCTAAGAGAGACAATGAGCCCCAAGCAGACCTAGAACCCAGACAGATGTCTAGTGGTCCAGCATGGTCACCTCCCTACCAGGGGATGGGGCTGAGACCGGTGGAGATACTAAGGCAATGCTGCCTTTGTGATTTCTCTCCCTTTGTCTGTTTTTCTCAAATAGAACCTGTGGTGGCAATACGTCCGCATGAACCCTCAATACATCTGGAAGGTAAAAGTATATGTTATAGTATAGTTTATGTTTAAAAGCAGCAGCTGCACAGATCTGCTCAGTGGCTTCAAAACACCTCGTTTATAGGGTGGGGGTTGAGGGAAAGAGGAGGAAGATCCTGAAGGTGGTGAACCTCCCAAGGAAGATCAGGATTGGCCTTTAGAGGTAACCTCTATTCCACCCAGCCGTCTCCAGAGTCGGCTCCCCTGGGACAGCAGGTGCTCTCTAATGCCTTCTGCAAGCATCAGACACTTCCTCTTCTATCAGAAATGTTCATGGCCATGCTGTGGCCCTGCCTGGGTGCCCCCAGACACATAGCTCAGCCCCAAGGAGAGGGAAGCAAGTGCTGGCCGAGAAGGAGAATGTCCCTTTGGAGTTATGTGCCTTCTCACCCTTTCCAGGACTTTGGAGGAAAGGGGTAAAAGATTTAGTCATCTTCAAAAAGAGACCCAGTCCCTAAATGACCCTTTCCGCTTGCTGCAGGCTTTCACCGTCCTGCTGACTGCTGCATCCACTACACTCCACGGAAAATCCGATGTGTAATCATGAAAGATTATTTTATAACAAGCAGCGGATGCTCCCAGCCAGGTGTTATGTAAGCACCAAGCTCACCAGCCATGTCTTGGGAAGGGAGGACCTGACGGAGGGGGTATCTAGAAAAGTCCCACTCACCGTCTGGATCGTGCCAGGTCACAAGAGGCAGGGCATCAGATATGAGATGTCCCCAGTGAAGAGGGAGGCTGGAGACAGAAGGAGAGAACAGAAGAAAGGCTGCCTGAGGAGACTCCCATGACTCACTAAGGCAGTCATAGGGCTGAGTCTCAGAAAGGAGGTACCCTGCACCCCTGCAGCAGAGAAATAAAAGAAGAGGCTGGACTGATCCCAGGGTCAGGGAGGATTGGGCATCTCAACCCCGTTTGCTGAACCCCCTTAGTTTGTAATTTTTCTCTGCCTTGCTCCCCAGCTTCCTCACCAAGAAAGGGCAGCGTGTCTGTGCCAACCCTTTTGATTTGGGAGTTCAGGATTGCATGAGGTCCCTGAAGCTGAACCTAATGACACAGACCTGAGAAAAAGGAAGCTTGCTTGAGGAGAAGGGATACTAGGTGTCAACCAACCCTATCTCCACTTCTCTTGTCCCAACTACCTCCTGGGATTTTCTTGGCCTGAATTATTTTTTTAAGAAGCAACAATTACTGTTCTTTCTGTTCTGATTATAAAAAGCAATACATTAATAAAGAGTATCCAATGTAACTTTCTTTGAAAATTTTTTTAAATGTTTTATTTACTTCTGAGAGAGAGTGAGAGACAGTGTGAGCAGGGGAGGATCAGAGAGAGAGGCAGACACAGAATCTGAAACAGGCTCCAGGCTCTGAGCTAGCTGTCAGCACAGAGCCCGACGTGGGGCTCGAACCCACGAACTGTGAGGTCATGACCTGAGCCAAAGTCAGTCGCTTAACCGACTGAGCCACCCAGGCGCCCCCCCCCAAGAGAATTTTTAAAAAGCTAAAAACATTCATGCTCATTTAAACATAGATTGAATATGTATCCAAATTGTACTTAATCTATTTAATGAGGGAACCATAAAACAGAGTCAAAGATCATCTGAAATCTTAACTCAGGGAAAAACAGAGTAATATCCTATACAACAATAAAACTGTAACCTTGAGGGATTATCTTATCTATCTAATAGACAAAAATCACCTACATCTGTGCTACATAAAAATTTGCATGTTAATGTAATTTCACAAAGTCTGGGGTCCCATCAGTTGTAAGTAGAACAACACTCAAGAGGACATTCCCCTTACAGATTTAGAAACCCTGGGTGGGCCTTTGGACAATGTT
>NW_024083750.1:0-3066 GCF_003009895.1 Hyaena hyaena | reverse complement strand
AGGAAGAATGCAGAGAAACCATCAGATCCTCAACCTCCTGCCTTCTGTGGATCTGCACAAGATAACAACACTGACTGAGACCATAAATGAACTCTCCTTGCAGGAGGAACACCCCCATGGCCACCGCCAATGGGCACTATCTACGCGGATCTCCACTCCTCCTACTTGGGAACAATTAAAAACCCCGACAGATGAGGCTATGACCCTTGTTGGAATGCAGAGAAACTCAGTTACTCCAGGTACTCTGTTTGTAGCCATTCTTGCATTATTGTCTTCTCAGGCCAATTGGGGTCATGCCCTTAGAGAACAATATTGGGTTTATATCCCGAACCTTCCTATGTTAAGGCCTGTAACTTGGGATAATGTGCTTATTTCTGTTTTCACTAACAATCCAGATCTACTCGGTGGCAGCTCAGGTGAGCTCCTGAACCTCAAAGCAATCTTGATTTCTCGTATGTTGGAAAGTCCAGTTTTCCTCCCATATGTTTTTCTTATGATCCTTTTCTTAAGTGATGCTTTCCTATCTCCCATAAAGGCCTGCTAACTGACTCCCCAGCTGAAGCTATAAAGGAACGCAGGAATTTTGATCCATATTTATTTTGGCTCCTGGGAATGGAGACCTTGTTTTGGATGATAAATAGTCTATCCCTAAAAAGTTCAGTCGCTGCAACAAACCACCTCCTTTCCAGACTCATCCTATCGGTAATTCAAATGACAAAGTCTGAACCCTCATTGATGTTAACAAGGGTTATCCTCGTTGGTGGTCTTGTATGTATCCTAGGCGAATAAGCTATTATTAGACACACACTGAACAAATAATATATAATTGGTCTAATATCATGCCCTTTGCTGACTATAGGCATTCGCTTGAGAACTTACCCAAATACTCTTGGTCAGATACTCATACCTAAACCCTTATGAGTTAAAAAAAGGCATACTAATGGATGGGTCCCTCCTATGCTAACAACTACTATTGATGGCAATCTCTTTAAACAAACTGACATTTGGCAACTAGTGGTTGCATTATCACTATATTATATTGACTCGCCCAGATGGCCCTACAAATTATGCTGTCACTGCCTGTGTTAAAGAGCCATAAGCCCTCCTGTATTCTAGTATGAATCATGGAAATTTTGATATTGAATCAAAAAAGGATTATTACATGTACAGGATGTGTTCTAACTAACTGCATTTCTCGTGACAATGACATTAAGTTTTTAGTGATACTAAGACAACCTCCTTACGTTATGCTCCCTGTAACTGAATATCCCTTGGTATGGATGATTATGGATTGCAGGCCTTACAGGAGATTAATTATGCTCTCACACACCCAAAGCGATTCATTGGAGCTCTAATACTGGACATTACTGCACTGATTGCCATCATGGGGTCTGTGGCTGCTACCATATGTCTCTCTTGTCCAGGAGGTACATACAACCCAACACGTTGACCGATTAACTAGAAATGTCTCTTTTGCCTTAAACACTCAAGAGAATAATTGATAGGAAATGGGACACTAAGGTTAATGCCTTAGAAGAGGGAGTGTTGTTTATCGCAAATGAATTAAGTTTCTAAAATCTAGTTTGGCTCTTCGATAATAGATAAAAATAATAGAAAAAGAAAAAAGAAAAAAAGGAGGAACAAAAAAGAAGGGGAAAAAAGGAGGAGGGCAGCTCTCCAGCAGGGATGGTGTGATCCAATGTGTAAAGTGTGAATTCTGCCTTCGCGGTTGTGGGTAGGAGAGTGGCGGTCTTCTCTTCTTGAGTCTCTTCTTGAACCAAGCACTGCACCTCTCTTTTTTGGGTGTGTAAACTCCCTGTGCAGGCTGCCCAGCCAAAGTGGGTCGCGCTCTTTAACCCAGGCCAGGTCTAGTTTCCAAGTCCCAGTCCGCATGCCCCACTGAAATTTCTGTAGACACAACCTCGCAGGCGATCCCTTCGGTGCAATTCCAAATCTCTTGCCTAGCCCTGGGAATAGAACCAGAGTCGCTGCTCCCTTCTCCTCCGGGTCGGGTTGGCGAACAAGGAGGGAGTTCCCCTGGGATGCACGCGGGGCCGCAGGAGAGATGGAAACCAAGTCCCTCTGGGTCTCGTCACCCGAAACATGATCTCGCACGCAAATCTCCCAGTTTTAAGCCCTTCGCCTTCCCTCTAGAGTCCCAGCCAGCCAGGAGAGCGGAGGTACGCTCGCGGTTCCTCCAGGAATCCAGCCGCACCAGGAGAAAAAAGAAGCGGTGCGCGCACTCAACCGCTCCAGGACGAGTTGGTGCGAGGGGAACTGGCGCGCTGGGATTAGGCACACACGGTCCTTCTGGGCCCCGAGCCAAGGCTTTTCTGTTTCCCAGTGACAGGGACCGTATCTTGAGTAGTTTTGGACTCCCTCTTTTTTCCCATTCACTCCCTAGAGACGGAGATCGTCCCGGTCCCTCAAGTCTCTGATCCTGGCCCGATTTTATTTTCCCCAGTTCACACTCATGTTAGAAGGCTTTCTCGGTGGATTCCTTGTCCTTTCTCTCCCATCTCTTGGATTCTGTAAGGTTTCCAATGGTTTCAGATCTTTTCCGTGTGAGATATGGGGATGATTATAATGCAGGGAACTCCCTACGTCTCCGCCATCTTGCCCCTCCCTCCATATGTATTTCTTTTACCTGAGACAGTCAGCTTGCCAGGAGATTGTACTAGTCCTTCATCCTCAGACTATTCTGTTATCTCTCATAAGAACAGCATCCCTCATTATGTCTCCATCTTTTACTCTATTTAATTTTATTATTATATTTGAGAGACAGAAGCACACAAACAGACACACACACACACACACACACACACACACACACACGCATAGAGCATGAGCCAGGATGGGTCAGAACGACAGGGAGACACAGAAGCCGAAAGAGAGTTCATGCTTTGAGCTATCTTATCTGTTAGCACAGAACCCGACGCGGGGTTCTAACCCGCCGTGAGAGCATGAACTGAGCTGAATTGTACCCTACACCCACTGAGCCACCCAGAGGGGCCCTCCACATCTCTATTCTAATACCACTAACATGCTGAAACATGAAATTGGTTG
>NW_024083749.1:0-3068 GCF_003009895.1 Hyaena hyaena | reverse complement strand
TAGGATTTTTGACAAATACAGGTTTTTGGTATCTTTAATCTGACCAGAGTAAGATTTCCAGAATTAATGGGCAACCTGCATTTACAATTAACTAAAAATAAAAACACAGAACTGATTGAATTGAGAAAAATGATAGAATATTCTCTTGTGAATAAATGGAAGCATTTAACATTTTCACCTAACTGAACCCTCCAGAATTCAGAAACTCTTAGTAATCGTTCTTTCTTCCATGGCATTTATAATTATTCAAATAAGTTTCATGAGAATCTGTTCTCCTCGTATCAGGACACCACTAGAACATTGGTTTTATCACCAAGATTTTAAATGAAGTGTTATATTTGAAAGAGACAGGCATAGATGCAGATATGACCAGACAGCTTTAAGGAATTAAGGTTGAGGTTTTGAAGCCAATAAATCCCCTCGAGACTGTTGGCCTGACGTCTTGTTTACAGAGTCCCCAGCAGTCTTACCAGGTGAATCGAGAATGTCACTTGTTGGGAGGTCAAGTTTCCTACATATATTAGATGAACTATATTTCCAGGTTAGGGATTCCTCAAGAAGAGGAATACACCAAAATCGACAAGTATTGCAGGAAAGTCTGATGACAAATATTAGCTTGACTCTGGCCTCACGAGGCTATTAAGTGTTTAGTCTAGAGATCCCTTATAAAAAGTTCCAGCAAGCAGATCTTAAAGGATCTATATGATCAATCATATTCTTGGTGAGCTTATGTAAATAATCACCCCAATTCTGCCAAATATGGAATTATTTTACAAACAAGTGAGCTCTGGTTGACTATCTCTGGAAATAAAGATGAACTTAGAGAGAAAATATATGTTTTAATAACATATCATTTTGGATGTTAGATTCTAGTTTTCATTACTTGTCTGTGTTTGTTACTTGCCTAAGCTAGATAACTTGATGTAAACCGGAGAAATTGCCATAAGAATTCACATATAGATCATCTTCTCATTTGTTACTCTGTAGGGCTAATAAATGGTGCCCCATGGACATATGATTATTTAAATATCTAGACAATGAAACAAACTTCCCAACAACTGTGTAACTTATGTCACCTTGATCAATTCTATGTGGCTTGGATAACAAAATTTCCCCTTAAAAGTCAAAACATATCCACTTTATGGGGTTAACTATGAACTTGTAGAGATAAAATACTTAAAATTTGATTGGAGAATAAACTTGTTAATGCCCTTATCTCCTGGGGAAAATCATATCCCACTTGCTAATGATTCATTTCAAATTTAATATGGTTAAGTCTAGACATAAAGCAAAGAAAATTCTTCATAGTTTTATACCTTAGTCATTTTTATCCTAGGAGCCACCTCTATTTTTTTTTTTTTTTTTTTACAAATAGTTTGTTGGGAGCCACCTCTATTGATGTAAGATTGCAAGTAGATGCTTCAGCCAAGCATACAGTGGCCATCTTTAACCAAACCCAACACTAAGTTGCCCCAGTACTAGCACTTATAGACATATTTCTATTAATAAAATTAATAGTCCTTTTTAAAATATTTATTTATTTTCGAGACAGAAGATGTGACCAGAGTAGGGGCAGATAGAGGGTGAGAAAGGATCCCAAGCAAGCACCTCACTGTCAGCACAAAGCTTGATGTGGGGCTTAATCCCATGATCTCAAGTGAGATCATGACTTGAGCTGAAATTAAGAGTTGGATGCTTATCTGACAGAAACCACCCAGACACCCCAAAATAAAAATGCTTCTTGCTGAATTATGCTAAATATTCGATGGACCACTCCATGTCATAGGAAGCCTTTCTCTTATGCTTGAATTATATAAAATTTAACTGAATATGCCAACCGGTATTTAGTCTCATAACCACACATTCCACATCTATGTAGTCTTTCCTATCAATACACTCAGGAAGGAATATATCAGATATGGAATGGATATATTTGGTTTACACCCACAATAAGACAACCAACCCAAGAGGCCCTTTTATGATAGGAACAGAAAGAACACACACTTGATTCATGACCCTATGGTACTCACGAAAGCAATGGCTCCCCCCAGAAGCCTGGGACAACACCATTATTTTACAGGCAACCGATTGGTTTGCTATTGACTAGTTAAAGCAACCAGAGACATCACATGTCTAACATCTAATGGAACACAATTGCTTTTTGGGCCAAATAGTGGCCATGGCTTCCACAAAGCTGGATTAGGAGCTGGGTTATTGGTTATGCATGAATGCATGGTTGTGGCACTAACAGTCCAGCTAATCTTCCACATCTAAAACAATAATGGACAAGATCAATATTTTATTGGTATTACCATCCAACATCTAGTTTCCTTCCATTAGGAGTTTTAGGAGATGTCATATAGCACATGGAAGCCCTTGATAAATACATGCTTAAGGCCTTAAGTAACTCACAAAACAGATTTACAGTATTAAAAAAATAAAGCAACTCAAAAGCATAAACAAATTTTACACAATAAAATAGTATTAGATAGCTTAACAGCAGCATAACCAGTAACATATGTCATTATTGAAGCAGAATGTGGTATCTACAATACACCTCATAACAAACCTATAACAGAATTACTTACTGATATAAGTAACCAAATTGGTTCTCTTAAAGACCCTATATTAGGGTCTTGAAAACTGTCTAAGATCCTGGTTGGACCTATCTGGCTGGACCACACTAAAAGATCTTCTTATCATACTTTTAATTTTTATTGCAGTAATAATGTTGATATGTTGTATTTTTCACTTTGTTGTCTCCTGTTATTGGGATACATGCAAGCTGTTTATGCTTCCTTCACCCAGTCATTAAATGGTCCTTCTACTTGAAACAAATTCACCCTGGGGACCACTCTAGACACTGCAGCAATAACCTTCTGTAATGGTTACTTAAAGAAGAGATAGTGACCAATTTCAAGCCATATGTAGGTACATGTCTACAATCCTTGTCAGGGTGCAGGTTGAAGAAGTTTCAGATGATGAACCCTTTGCCCTTCAACCACCTTAAAGATTTAAGGATTGAAAATCGGTCAGAGTGAAATAATGACATCTAGAAGTATAAAAAT
>NW_024083748.1:0-3075 GCF_003009895.1 Hyaena hyaena | reverse complement strand
GAAGATGTGGTTTATCTATACGATGGAATACTACCTGGCAATGAGAAACAATGAAATCTGGCCATGTGTAGCAACATGGATGGACCTTGAGGATGTTATGCTGAGCGAAATAAGTCAGGCAGAGAAGGACAAATATCATATGTTTGCATGTATAGGAGGTTTAGGAGGAACTTAACAGAGGATCATGAGGAAGAAGAAGGGGGGAAATGATGGGGGAGAGGGAGAGAGGCAAACCATGAGAGACTTTGAATGCTGAGGACAAACTGAGGGCTGATTGGAGTGGGGGGGAGATGCGCCGGAGGAGGGCACTTGTGGGGATTAGCACTGGGTGTTATATGGAAACCAACTTGACAATAAACTATTTGTAAAAAAAAAAAAAAAAAAGGACTCAGGCAACAACAGACATTGGCGATAATGCAGAAAAAGAGGATCTCTTTTGCACTGCTAATGGGAATGTAAATTGGTGCTGCCACTCTGGAAAACAGTTATGCACTTTCCTCAAGAAATTAAAAATACAACTACGCTATGATCCAGCAATTTCACTACTAGGTATTTATCCAATTGATACAATTGTGTTATTTTAAAGGGGCACATGCACCCCAATGTTTATAGCAACTCTGTCGACAATAGCCGAAGAATGGAAAGAGCCCCAGTGTCCAGAGTGGATAAAGATGTGGGGTATGTATGTATCTATGTATGTATATATATATATGTATATACATAGATACATGCATACATACATATAATGGAGTATTAGCAATCAAAAAGAATGAAATCTTGCCATTCACAACAACGGGGATGTAACTACAGGGTATTATGCTAAGCAAAATTAGTCAGAGAAAGACAAATTTCATATAACTTCACTCATGTGGAATTTAATATACAAAATGGATGAACATAAGGGAAGGGAAACAAAAATAATATAAAAACAGGGAGGGGGACAAAACATAAGAGACTCTTAAATATAGAGAACAAACAGTATTCTGGGGGGTTGTGGGTGGGGAAATGGGCTAAATGGTTAAGGGGCATTATTAAGGAGGACACTTGGGATAAGCACTCGATGTTATACATAGGGGATGAATCACTGGATTCTACTCCTGATGAATCACTGGATTCTACTCCTGAAATCATGATTGCAGTATATGCTAACTAACTTGGATTGTAAATAATAAATAAATAAGTAAGTAAATAAATAAATAAATAAAATAAAGTGTACAGGGGCACCTGCGTGGCTCAGTCATTTGAGCGTCTGACTGGCTCAGGTCATGATCTTAGAGTTCGTGAGTTTGAGCCCCACGTCGGGCTCACTACTGTCAGCCTGTCAACGCAGAGCCAGTTTTGGATCTTCTGTCCCCATCTCTCTGCCCCTATCCTGCTTGTGCTCTCCCCCAAATAAATAAATATTTAAGGTGTACAATTTTCAATGGTTTAATATTTTTCACATTGTTGTACATCCATTATTACAATCAACTTTAGAAATTTTTCATTACCCTGAAAAGAAACCAAATCCCCTTACCCCTTATTCACTCCCATCTCTCCCATCCCTGGGCATCCACTAACCTATATCTGTCTCTACATATTTGTCTGTTTTGAATAAATGGAATATTATATAAATAAATATATATATATATAATTTAAAGAAAGGCTATTCTTACTCGATTGAATTGTTTTTCCAAAAATAATTTAGACATTTGCATGGGTCTGTTTCTTACTTTTAAACTCAATTTCATTGCCGTGTCTATCCTTCTGCCAATACCACACTGCCTTGATAACTTCAATTAACTTTTTCTAAAGTTACCAATGCCACTAAATAAGGAAAGGAAGTATCATAAACCACTGAATATTGAAGAAAATTCACCTTAACCTCTACCCCATACCATACACAAAATTTAATTTAGGATGAATCATATGAATCATCTAAAACTATGAAGCATAAAGAAAAAAACATGGATGAATATCTTCATGATTTTGAGTTAGGTACATATTTCCTAGAACAGAAAAAAAAAGCATAAAAGGAAAAGTTGATTAATTGAACTTCATCAAAATTAAAAACTTCTGCACATCAAAGATATTATTATGAAAATGAAAATATAAGCCATGGACCAGGGAGAAAATAGTCATGATGCATATACATTACAAAGATCAGATAATTAGAATACATAAAGAACTCTTAAAGATAAAAAATAAAAACACAAGGGTACCTGTATGGCATAGTCAGTTATGTGTCCTACTCTTGATTTTGGCTCAGGTAATGATATCATGCTTTCGTGAGATCGAGTCCCACATTGGGCTCTATGCTGGCAGTTCAGAGCCTGCTTGGGATTCTCTGTCTCCCTTTCTCTCTTCCCCTCCACTGCCCTTGTGCACACTCTCACTCTCTCGAAATAAATAAATAAACTTTAAAAAATGAAAACACAAACAAACCGTAAAAGAAATAGGGAAGAGACTTGAACATATACTTTACAAAAGAAAATATAAATGACTAATAACACATGAAAATATGTTCAATGTCATTTACCCTTTAGATGAGGGGTGAAAATCAGAAGACAACACACCAACTAAAATAGATAAAATTTTATTTTTTATTTTTTTAAAATTTTTTTATGTTTATTTATTTCTAGGAGAGAGAGAGAGAGACAGCGTGAGCAGGGAAGGGTCAGAGAGAGAGAGGGGGGTCACAGACTCTGAAACAGGCTCCAGGCTCTGAGCTGGCAGTCAGCACAGAGCCCGACGCGGGGCTCGAACCCACGAACCACGAGATCATGACCTAAGCGAAAGTCGGACGCTCAACCGACTAAGCCACCCAGGCGCCCCAAAATAGATAAAATTTTAAATAGAGATCCTACCAAATATTGGTGAGAGTGTGGAACAGTTTGAGCTCTCAAAACTTGCTGATGGCAAAATAAAATGCACAATTGCTTTAGAAAACTAGCATATTCTTATAAATTTAAACACATACTTTTTTCAGGTTTTTATTTTATTTTTATTTTTTTTTTTACACATAGTTTATTGTCAAATTAGTTTCCACATAACACCCAGTGCTCATCCCCAAAGTGCCCTCCTCCATGCCCATCC
>NW_024083747.1:0-3088 GCF_003009895.1 Hyaena hyaena | reverse complement strand
TTCATCCACAGGGCAGATTTCCTTACCCAATGAAACCAGGTTACTATAGTTCTCCAGCATCACTTCCTGGTACAAGCTTCTCTGAGAAGGACCCAGCTTTCTCCACTCCTCCCGTGTAAAGAGCACAGCCACATCCTCGAATGTCACGGACACCTGCAATGACAAGCCATCCCAGCTCACCCTGGGCCTCCCATCACACAGAGTGGAGAAGGGTGACAATAGGGTTGGGGGAGAGGGGGTAGATGAGCTCCCATGAAACGCCTCTGATGTTATTCTGGTTTCTAAAGGTTTCAGGTCATTTGTTTAATGAATAATCAGCCAGTGACAAATACATGTTAACCACTTAAGAGATGTGAGGAGGTATTAAGACCATTGGAGCCTTAATTTTTCTGATGGTGCATTGATAGTACATATTCAAAGCTTTAAAATGTGTTTGTTCCTTAACTCACCATTATTATATTTGTATTATAATGAAGAGGACACAAAAATGACATAGAGCACGTATCACGGCTTTAGTAATAGGAAAAAAAATGGAAACAACCTAAATAATCATTAATGGTGATGGAGAGGTTAACTAGAGGAAGGCACTATCTGTGTGCTTCCTGAAGCTTGAAGACAGTAATAATGAAAACTGAAATATCTCTCTTATATTGAATGCTATATGTGAGCCAGGTATAATTCTTAGAGCTTTATGTTAATCTTTAATATAATCTTTATTTGAAATTTGCAACAACCCTAAGGAGAAGATACTATTATTGCCCCCATTTTACATCAGAGCAAACAGCCAGAGAGGATAAATTTCCCTAAAGTCCCAAAGCTAGTCAGTAGTAGAGCTGGGAGTCCACGCCAGGTGGCTGTCCAGGGTTCCATTCTTAACCATTCCATAAAAGTGCCTCTCAGAACCTACCAAATAGAGTTAATAAATAAATGAGATGCTCCATACAACATAATGAATACCATGTCTGGTTCATATCAAAGGTTCAGATGTTAGCTATTATCACATCAATATAAAATACTGTGTAATCATTAAAACAGGTGGGAAGTCCATATGTGTTAAAAAGACACCCATGATAATGTTAAATACGAAAAGCAGGTTATATGTCAGTGTGCAGTTTGTTCTCATTTCTGATGAAAATTTATATATGTATATATAAATTTTGTATGATGCTACATCATATATATATATATGTATATATATATATACATATATATATATATATATATGATGCTAAGACGTAAACAACAAATGATTGACAGTGATTATCTACAGATGGTGGGTTGACTCTTGCAAAACGAGGGGGTTAGGGGCATTGACCTTACACACAGTCAAAAATCCATGTATAAATCTTGACTCCCCAAAAACGTAACTACTAGTAGCCCACTGTGGACTGCTGACAGTCGATTAACACACATTTTACATGCTATATACATTATATATTGTATTCTTACATTTAAGTAAGCTAGAGAAAAGAGAATGTTACTAAGGAAATCAGAAGGAAGAGAAAATGCATTTACAGCGCTGTACTGTACTGTGTTCATTGAAAAAAATCTACCTGGAAGTGGACTCCACAGTACAAACCCATGTTCAAGGATCAACTGTACACATAAATACACACACACACACGTATATACATCTATGCAAATATATGTGCATATTTTATTCTCTAAAACTTTTGCCATGATTATGCAATATTTTTTAAAAATTATTTTTAAATATTTATTTTTGAGAGAGTGACAGAGCATGAGTGGAGGGAGAGAAAGAGAAGAAGACACAGAATCCGAAGCAGGCTCCAGGCTCCAAGCTGTCAGGACAGAGCCCGATGAGGGGCTTGAAGTCACAAACTGCAATTTCATGACCTAAGCTAAAATCGGACACTTAACTGACTAAACCACCCAGGTGCCCCTTTTTATGCAATATTTTTATGGTAAGAAAAAACATTAGATTATTTATGTATTGGGAGAAAATACAAGAAATGATCTTTGCTCTCAAAACATTACAATCCTGGGGCGCCTGGGTGGCTTAGTCGGTTAAGCGTCCGACTTTCGCTTGGGTCATGATCTCGCGGTTCGTGGGTTCGAGCCCCGCGTCGGGCTCCGTGCTGACTGCCAGCTCGGAGCCTGGAGCCTGTTTCAGAGTCTGTGTCTCCCTCTCTCTCTGACCCTCCCCTGCTCATGCTGTCTCTCTCTCTCTCTCCTAGAAATAAATTTAAAAAAAATATATTTAAAAAAAATAAAAAAAAAACATTACAATCCAGCTGACACACAAGAAAACCGCCTGCAATGATTTAACCAATGAAAGGAAACTGTGTAGCTGGACAGGATCATATGCCTTTTCCAGTTCAATCCTCATTTTAGAGATGAGGACCAGAATTGGTCTTGATTCAGGGCAGTCAAGACCCAGGGCACATAATTTCTTAGTGGCAGAGGCAGGACAATAATTCAAGTTTTCTTTTAACCCAGCACTCGGTATAACCTTCTCTCTGGTCTCTCTTTTTTTTTTTTAAATGTTTGTTTATTTTTTGAGAGAAAGACAGAGCGTGAGCAGGGAAAGGGCAGAGAGAGAGGGAGACACAGAATCCAAGCAGGCTCCAGGCTCTGAGTGACAGCATAGAGCCCGATGCAGGGCTCAAACTCACAAACTGTGAGATCATGACCTGAGCTGAAGTCAGAGGCTTAACTGACTGAGCCAACCAGGTGCCCAAATTCTCTCTGGTCTTAAACACCCTGTCACTGACTTCTACACACAAAGCCATACAGTTGACAGACAGTGGCAGGTGAGGTTATAGAGAACACCACGTGGATTCACTCACACACATGGATGGAGAAGATTCTGGCCAAGACAGCAACGTGGCTCCGGTGGAATGGAAGAGGGAGCCTTAGAGAAAAGCAGCTCGAACATACAATGGCAGGCCCTGGGCGGAAGATCAGACACTAACTGTTTCATGGGTCCGAAACACAGCATCACAGCAGGGAAGGGCTCTGGTCACAGTGAGAAGGGCTCTGGTCACAGCAGGGAAGGGCTCTAGTCACAGCAGGGAAGGGCTCTGGTCACAGTGAGAAGGGCTCTGGTCACAGCAGGGAAGGGCTC
>NW_024083746.1:0-3100 GCF_003009895.1 Hyaena hyaena | reverse complement strand
TTTTTTTTTTTTTAATGTTTATTCATTTTCGAGACAGAGACAGAGCATGTGTGGGAAAGGGGCAGAGAGAGAGACACACACAGAATCCAAAGCAGGCTCCAGGCTCTGAACTAACTGTCAGCACAGAGCCTACGCAGGGCTTGAACTCACAGACGGCGAGATCGTGAGCTGAAGTCGGATGCTCAACCGACTGAGCCACTCAGGCACCCCTGGGCTTATTATTCTTAATAATGACAATACCGAGCAGACAGGGTTGCATGTGTGAGTATTTAATGGGGTAATGCAAGGGTGGTTCACAGAATTGCATCTAGCACATTCCCTGTCTTTACAGCTGCTGATGCTGCCATGGGACAGGTGGCCAGTTGGGCTTTACACTGCTCGAGCTAGAGCAGAGAACATGAAGATCGCTTACATGTCTGTGCTCAGCCCTAGAAACTCTCTTTCTCTGCCACACATTCTCAGCCTTTGTGTCATGCAGGGATGACCCCTCATCAGAGGGCTGACTCTACCTGGCGACCACGAATATGCACCATCTTATACCGTGTGCATCATTTCCCTTCATCCTGGTTATGTCCTCAGAGCCTGGGCTGCTCCTGCTGCAGCGGAATTGGGGTGGGGCGCACCCCAGGGCAGGTAATGGAGCACCTGAGGCTCCCGTGCTCCCGCATGGCATCGGAAGGTCTCTGTGTCCCCGCGCCTGCCTTTCTCTCCAAACTCCCCTCCCTCCACGCTAGAATTTAGCTTACACTCACACTGGATTCCAGGGCAGACGCTGGCACTTCAGTCTCTCTCTTTAGCCCAGATTACTCCTAGTCAAAGGCAATAATCCTGCCTACTTGAGGTTTGTTGGGAGACAACAGATGTAAAACACCTAAGCTGACATTACCTGGCCCGTAGAAGGCACTGGATCAGAGGCAGCATTATCTGTTTGGCGTCTTTAATCCACAGTACCTGGCATGCAAAGGATGAGATTTCCCTCTCTTTTACACGGCTGAATAATATCCCATCGTATAGATGTGGCACACCCTTTGTCCCTCGTCAACTGGCAGTTGACTGCCGGGCTGTTTCCGTTACCCTGGCTGCTGCGATTGATGCTGCAGTGAATATGGACTAAATATGGAAATGCAGACATCTCTGTGAGACGCTGGCTTGAGTTCTTTTGGATATGTGCCCAGGAGTGGGATGCTGGGGCATATGGTGGGCTTGGGCTCGTTGGTTTGTTTTAGTTGTTTTGGAGAGGACATTGGGATATGGACAAGGTCGTATGATAGTTTTAATTTTAATTTTTGAGGAACCTCCATACTGTTTTCCATTTGGCTGCACCAGCTGCATTCCCACCGACAGTGTAGGAGGAAGGCTCCAGTTTTCCGCATACTCAGCAACACTTGTTGTTTGTTAGTTTGCTTGACAGTAACTATCCTTACATGCGTGACATGATATCCCATTGTGGTTTTGGTTTGCCTTCCCCTGATGATTAGTGAAGGGGAACATCATTTCCTATACCTCTTGGCCGTTTGTATGTCTTCTTTGGAGAAATGTCTGTTCAAATCCTTTGCACGTTTTTAAGTCAGTTTGTTGGTTTTCTTACCACGGAGTTAGAAAAGTTTGTTATAAATATTGAAAATTAACCCTCATCAGATGCATGGCTTCCACGTTTCTGCCCATTTTGTGGATTGCCTTTTCACTTTGTTGATTGTTGCCTTTGCTGTGCAGCTTTTGAGTTTGATGAAGTCCCACTTGACCATTTTTGCTTTTCATGACTGTGCTTTTGGTGTCGTTTCCATGAAATTGTTGGTCAAGACCAATGTCACGTCCCTCTGTGTTTTCTTTCAGGAGTTTTACAGTGTCACGTCTTATACTTAATCTTCTATCCCTTTTGGCTTGTGTGTGCTGTAACACAGGGTCCAGTGTCCACCTTTTGCATGTGGGTGTCCGGGTTTCCCAGCACCATTTGTCACAGAGACTGTCCTTGTCCCATTGTGTATTATTGGCGCCCTTGTCAAGATCAGCTGACTGTACACGCATGGGTTTATTTCTGGGTTTTATTCTGTCTTGGTCTGTGTCTGTCTCTCTGCCACTACCATACTGACTTACTTACTGTAGCCTTGTAATATGCTTTGAAATGAGGAGGTTGGGTACCTCCAACTTTGTTCTTCCTCCAGGCTGCCTTGGCTATTCTGGGTCTTTTGTTGTTCCATATGCATTTTAGGATTGTTCTTCTATTACTGAAAAGTGCCTTTGGGTTTTTAGGGGACTAGCACTGAGGCTATCATTTACTTTTTAATCTTTCATCTTCAACTATCGATTACATTGATTGATTAATCGGTTACACTCTAAATTTTAGGATTGCATTAAGTTGGTTTTCAATTCTTGAACCACCCTTGCTTTCCTGGGCTAACCCACTTGATCATGCTGTTTTTCCTTGGAATACATTGCTGGATTCCCCGTGCTAGCATTTTGTTGAGGAATTGTGTGCTTGTGCTAAGAAAGAATATTGGTCAGTACTTTTCTTGGTATCGGTGAAAAGCTAGCCTCATAAAATCACTTGCAAGTATTTCCCCCACTTCTGTTTCCTGGAGGACATTGTGTAGAATTTGTACGTGGGTGTTTTTATTCCTGTGGATATTTGGTAGAAGACACTGGTGAAGCCATGTGAGATTTTCATCATATGCGTCTAACAACTGATTCAATTTCTGTAAACGGTACTGAAGTATGCATGTTCTTTCACCTTGGGTAAGTGTGGGTGGTTTATGGTTTTGAGTAATGCATCCGTTTGCACGTTGTTGCGTCGATGTATGGAGAATTGAATGTAATACTGTTTCTCTCATATTTCCTAGATCTCTAGTGAAATCTCCTCTTTCATTCCTATTATTAGTAACTAATTTCTTCTCTTTTTCTCTCTCTCTCTTTTTCCAGTTTTATTGCGGTCTAATTGACACACAGCACTGTGGTAAGGTATAAAGGATAATAATCAGACTTACATTTATCATGAAATGATTACCACGATAAGTTTAGTTGGCATCCACCGTGTCACAGAGACACAAGAAGAAGAAAAAGGAACCAATGTTTTCCTTGTGAAGAGAACTCTTTGGATTTACTC
>NW_024083745.1:0-3103 GCF_003009895.1 Hyaena hyaena | reverse complement strand
TCAAAGTAATGTTTATGTATCATAAATGTGATCTAATTTGTCTTAATATAGCACCCCACAATGTCAACATTAACAAATATCAAAATTTACAAAATGACAAATGAGGCTTGGATAAAGTATCTAAAGTTACACAGAAAAGTAATCTGTTTTAGTCTTTTGAACTCTTTTCTTTCATTATGCTTTAGCCTACTTCTCCCATAAAATGACCTATACCAGGTCATGGGCACACCTCATTTTAAGAGATGGAGTAAGAGATGGGCATATTGGTGAGGAACTATTTCCACTAGAATTTAGCTTTATTAACAATAAGTATTATTTAAAATATTTCTAACTGTTGATTTCTCGATGTCTTCTGTTTACTTGGTACTTGACTAATACCATATAATGTCCGCTAGTACATGATTCCCTCTACACTTTGTTAGACAGAATTTTCATTATTATTATAGTGTGATGTGCTAAATTCTGTGAAAAAAATGTGATGGGAATCTCACTGACTTCTCAGAAATTCATGAGTTTTCTTATGACTCAGTATATTTCTGAAGTGATAATCCACATTATACAATTGAGTTAACTAGCTTCTAAAATTAGACTATATGCCTTTTTGGAAACCTGCTATGTCCTAATGATAAAAATTATTGTGTGTTATGTATGTGCTTTATATTTAAAAATCACATAAAGCTAACAGTAAACTTTAATATTCCTAGTGTATACATTTATAAAACATTATACTCGGAGAAATACTTTTTTCATATGTAAACAATACCATGGGTGTGATGATGTAAGCTAGAAGTCCTTGATATTTCATGACACAGTACTGACCACTGTTCACATGTTATATTCTCTACAGTAAATATATTTATAATGGCATGGGAGAATCAGACTTTCAGCTCTGATTTTATCCTCCTGGGAATCTTCAATCACAGTCCCACCCACATCTTCCTCTTCTCTTTGGTCTTGGGAATATTCACTGTTGCCTTCATGGGAAACGCTGTCATGATTCTCCTCATCTACCTCGACAACCAGCTCCACACGCCCATGTACTTCCTTCTCAGCCAACTCTCCCTCATGGATCTCATGCTCATCTGCACCACTGTACCCAAGATGGCCTTCAACTACTTGTCTGGCAAGAAGTACATCTCTCTAGCTGGGTGTGGAGCCCAGATATTCTTATATGTGTCCCTGCTTGGAGCAGAATGCTTCCTGTTGGCTGCAATGGCCTATGACCGTTATGTTGCCATTTGCCACCCATTAAGATATTCTATTCTCTCGAACCAGAGAATCTGTCGTCTAATGGTCGTTTCTTCTTGGATTGTTGGCTCTGTTGATGGTATAATTGTCATTGCAGTCACACTTTCCTTCCCATATTGTGGTACCCGGGAAATACCTCACTTTTTCTGTGATGTTCCTGCCCTTCTCACTCTCTCGTGCACTAATACATTTCTATTTGAAAGGTTAATGTTTATTTGCTGTGTAATTATGCTCCTTTTCCCTGTAACAGTAATCATTGCTTCCTACTTTCGTGTTATTGTAGCTGTCATTCACATGGGGTCTGGGGAGGGCCGCCAAAAAGCTATTGCTACCTGTTCCTCCCATCTCATGGTGGTAGGAATGTATTATGGAGCAGCCATGTTCATATACATGAGGCCTGTTTCTGATCGTTCCCCTACCCAGGACAAGATGGTGTCCGCCTTATATACTTTCCTTACTCCCATGCTGAATCCCCTCATTTATAGCCACCGCAACAAGGAAGTGGCCAGAGCATTAATGAAAGTGTTAGGAAGGGTAAGTCTAGAAAGCAAATTGCGTAATTAACTTATTCCATATTCTTTACTTTGTGGTGAATTGAAGTATTCAACTGATAGAATTCAGTACCCAATATTTACACATCTATGTACCAAAAGTTTTATAGACAAGCACACAAGATTTTGAATAGTTAAACATGAAAACATTATCAATTCGCTGAATTAATTTATATCTATGAAATAGTTCACTCAAAAAGAGTAGAACATGAAGTCTTTTCAAGCTCACATTAACATTCAGCAAGCTAGACCACATTCCAAGCCATTCAATCATTTAGAAAAACACAAATTTTACAATTTCTACTCTCAGACCACAATGAAATTAAATTAGGAATCAATAAAAGAGAAAACTGAAAAATTCCCAGTGTGTGAAGATTAAAATAAACACTTGGTAATAACACATGAATCAAGGGGAAAAAGTCTCAAAGTAAATTAAAAATAGTTTGAATCAAATGAAAATGAAAACAAATTATCAAAATTTATGGGATAGAATAAAAGCAGTTCTTAAAGGAAATCTTGAACCTTTAACACATATATTGAAAAGGAAGAAAATTTTAATAATCTAAACCTCCACTTTAGGAAACTGGAAAAAGTAGAGCAAATCAGAACTAAAGTAATCAGAAAAAAATAAAACACATATTAATGACATTTAAAGCAAGAAATAAAAAGAGAAAATCCACAAAACAGGAAGTGATTATTTGAAAAAAATAAACAAATAAAATCAACAAGGCTCTAACCAAGCTAACTAATAAAAAAAAAGAGGAAACCCAAATTATGGTCTGAGACATATAAAAAGAAACTTTAATGCAGATTCGATGCATATTAAAAAGATAATATAGGAATACTATTAAAAATTTTTATGCCAATAATTTTGGTAACCTAGGTGAAATAAACAAACTTCTTTAATGAACATTGTGCCATAACTCACACAAGGACATACAATTTGAATAGGTCTATACATATTAAATAATTTGAATCACTAATTTAAAACCTTCCAAAATAGAAAGCAACAACCTAGATGTGGTTCAATGGTACATTACTCAACATTTAAGGAATAAGTTATGCTGCTAATTCTATTCAGTCAGCTCCAGCCCATAGAAGCAGAGGAAGTACTTCATAATTCATTCTATGTGGCCAGCGTTCCCCTAATGCTAGAATAATATAAAACATTTCAAGAAAAGGAAGATCTAGACCAATATCTCTCATGAATATCTTTCTCAATAAATTACTATCAAATGCAATTCAACAATGTGTAAACTTAACTATGCATCATGACCTACTGGGATTTAGTTGATGCATGTAAG
>NW_024083744.1:0-3110 GCF_003009895.1 Hyaena hyaena | reverse complement strand
ACAGAGCCCGACGCGGGGCTCAAACCCACGAACCGCGAGATCATGACCTAAGCGAAAGTCGGACGCTTAACCGACTAAGCCACCCAGGAGCCCCGATTTTTTTCCATCTTTAGTGTTAGCCACTGCTTTTGTAGAGCATGGATTCCAGGAAACTAATATCCAGGTAACATGTCTATTACTACATCCAGAAAAGAGTGGTAAATCTTTGTTGATGAATTCACTGGTTTTTGGCCCTCTGTCTGCATGTAAAATCACTTGAAGACTTGGTAAAAGTCTGGATCTCTAGATCCAAACCCAAGAAATTCTATTGTGAGCATTTTTTAAACTTAAAATTTTTTAAAGTGTTTACTTTTGAGAGAGAGAGAGGGAGAGGGAGAGGTGAGTGGGAAAGGGGCAGACAGAGAGGGAGACACAGAATCTGAAGCAGGCTCAAGGCTCTGAGCTGTCAGCACAGAGCCTGACATGGGATTCAAACCCACAAACCATGAGATGATGACCTGAACCGAAGGGGGACGCTTAACCGACTGATCCATCCAGGTGCCCCCTATTGTGAACATTTTAAACAACCATCCCTGGTGGTTCTGGGATGCTCTGAGAAGTGCTGGCACAGGTTTGCAGCATCTTAGTTATATTATTTATTAGCTGTATAACCACAGGCAAGTTGTTTTAACTCTTTGAACCAACATTTCCTCTTCTGTCAAATGGAAACCTTGGTGAAATTATTAGGATGTATGGGACAGTGCATAATTCTTAAGAAATCTTGGTTCAAAGGGAGAGAGGCAAACCATGAGAGACTCTTGAATGCTGAGAACAAACTGAGGACTCATGAGTGTGGCGGGGTAGGGGGGAGATGAGCATGGAGGAGGGCACTTGTGGGGATGAGCACTGGGTGTTATATGGAAACCAACTTGACAATAAACTATTAAAAAGAAAAAAAAGAAATCTTGGTTCATGAGAAAAATAAACTTAAATGCATGAATTTTTATGAAGAATGAATATACTTAGTGCATATACATTATGTGCTAGGTGCATAATATTTATAGAATAATTATTGTTTTCTAACATAATGTTTTATTTTTAACTTTCAGGAATATGTAGATACAGGTATAATTGTCATTTCCTTCCTGCTGAGTCCTCCTCTTCAGATTTTTCTACTCTTTGCCCCCATAATTTTTCCAACCAGAGAGCTTGACTTTATCACAAAACAAAACCAATAGAATCACCCAAAAGACTAGTTTGCTTTTAAGAAATTTCATTATTTCACCCAGCTGAACACAGAAGTGGTAAATAACATTCTATAAATATTTTTAGTTGATGGTTTTTAAACAGTTTCCCCCTTGAAAAAGCTAAACATAACCACTAACCTACACCCTGAGAATGTGTCAACCACTTTGTGATTGGAAGGGTGGGGGTGGAGGGTGAAATAACATGGTAGGATCTCTCCCTGCAGGCCGTCAAGAATGTATGGAAACACTTTACAAAAATCAGTCTAAATAAACTTAAACTGACATCAAGAAGAGGCCCAGAGTGTAATTGCTTGGCAATCAAACACTGAGCACAATAGCTTCAGAAGTTGAAGGAACATTCCCTGGGCTCAGGTCCCTGCTACCTAATCTACCCACAGATGTAACCAACTTCTTGTTGCTTCCAGGTCACTCAAGGGTTCAGTGCCACAGTCAATGATGTACTTGACACCAGGACTGAATGGAGCTGGCACAGACCTCCAGCCTCTTTGGCTGTGAAGCTGTGAAGGATAGAATTATATAAGTTGAGGAAACAGCAGGAGGATTCCTGGTCCTTCATTGCTCCTGCTGGTCCCCTTCTGCATTGGGAAGTTCAGAGTCTGCCTACTTCCTTGGGACTATTTTCCCAACCTCAGATTCCTAAACCTTTTCCCAATGACTTCAGGGGTCTCCTCAGGAATTCTACCCCCATCATTTCCTTCTCTCTCTTCTCTGCCTATGGCACCTCTTCCCTGGCTCCCAGGCCAGGTTAGGGAACAATCCTGTGGCCTCTCCTTGTGTCCTGCCACTGGTTAGGACCCCAGAGCTCTGAGTTTCCTAGAATGGCTCTCACCCACCTGCTGATACCTTTGAAGGCTGTTTCCTATGTGAAGTCCTACTGGCTCCATTTCTGCCTCTCCCCAGAGATGGGCAAGAGGACCAGCCCTTATGTGGCTCTGGATGCTGGTCTCATAATAGCCACCTATCATTTTGCTAAGGATTTTCCAGGGGACATAGAAAAGGCAGCAGATGGACTGATGGGTATGGGGGGAGGGGAAGGGAGGTGATGGACATGGAGGAGGGCACTTGTGGGGATGACCACTGGGTGTTATATGGAAACCAACTTGACAATAAACTATTTGTAAAAAAATAAAAAATAAAAAATAAGTAAAAAAGGCAGCAGATGCTTGAGGGCCTTTGCTACTCTGAGGAAAGGGGCAGCCTGAGCCTGAGTCATTTTTCATTGGAATAAGTGAGCCAGCTCCTTCTGCCCAATGATAAAGTCAGAAGAAGGATGGAGATTATCATTGTTCAATAGTAAGAATCTTCTCTCTCTCTCTCTCTCTCTCTCCTGAGGTGTTATCTTGTTCTTTCATTTGGAACATGTTCTTCAGTTTCCTTACTTTGCTTGACTCTGTGTTTTTTTCCACATATTAGATGAAACAGCCACCTCTCTGAGTCTTGAGGAAATGGCCTTATGTAGGAGAGGAAACATCATTCAACCTTGGTCCAGCTCTTGGTATCTCTTGAACCTCTGTGATTGTCCAAGCAACCAGTTTTATTTTTGATAGCTCTTGGTTGCTGAGGACATGACAAGACCTGTAAGTATCCCAAAGGAGAAAATCCCTGTAAGCCCACAGGTGTTTTGTTTGCTTGTTTTTTGCAGACATAACTCCCTTGTAATTAATACCTGCTAGAAAAGGGGTTTAACATTACTTACAATTATGCCAACAATCACAGAGGCTGAACATCACAGGTATATGGGTGGATGTACTATCATCACAAAATGTATTTACTTCCCAAGTAGTTTTAAATTTTAGCTATGCAGGTCAGTTATTTCAGGCCAAAGGGCAAGGGCAAGGAAACCGGGTTTTCACAGAGAGAGGG
>NW_024083743.1:0-3111 GCF_003009895.1 Hyaena hyaena | reverse complement strand
GGGCGTGGAGGGCGGCGTGGTGCTGAAGGTGGGCCTGCTGGTCTGGGGCCAGGGGGTGGTCCAGCCGCTGGAGGGCACCACAGGGCCCGTGGTGGGTGCACGGGGTGAGGTGGGCTTGCTGGTTGCCGTGGGGAACCCCGTAGGGGAGGAGGGGCTGGGGCTGGAGACCCTCTCTGTGATCCTGGCAGAGGGAGGAAGGGTCTGGGTGGTCCCGGGGGAGGAGGGAAGGGTCTGGGTGGTGGGGACTGTGACCGTCTGGGTGGTCCCGGGGGAGGAGGGAAGGGCCTGGGTCCTGGTGACTGCTGTGCTGGTGGCCCTTGGCCCCTGTGTGGTCGGGCCCCCAGGGGCGGTGCCGCTGGTGCGGGGGGCGGTGGGGCTCGGGCAGTGTGGGGGGGGCCGGCAGCAGAGTGCCCGGATGTTATAGTTGAAGCACATGTTGAACTGCCCCTTCTGGTCCGCGTTCTTGCAGACCAGCCCTGTTTGCAGGTCGCAGCTGAGCACCTGCCCAATCTGGTCGATGCTGACCTCGGGATAGCTCTCTGCCCGGCACTGTACGTCCTTGGGCTCCCTGCACAGCTTGCCCCCCGCGGCCCTGATGTTGTCGAAGGTCTCCATGTCCCCGCCCTCGACCCCTGAGGTCGGAAAGTCCACGTCAAACCAGTCTGTCCACTCGCACTGGGGCTGACAGCTGGTCTGGCCCTGACTGGTGGTGGTCTCGGTTACCAGGGTACCAGGCAACATCTGTGTCGTTGGGGTGGTTGTCTCTGTGGACGGTGGGCTGATGGTGATGGTGCCAGCTGTGCCCGTTGCTCTTGTAACTGTGGGAGACACGTCGATTGGTGTCGTCCCTGATGCCAGGGTGGGTCCCCTCGAGGAGCCCCCTGTGGTTCTCTGCGGATTCGTCTGAGTCGGCGTCACGGTGGTGGTGGCGGCAGTTGCGGTGCTACCAGTGGCCGTGGCAGCCGTGGCAGTGGGCTCCGTGCAGTGTTCGTGGCTGCAGCAGAGCACGCGGATCCTATAGTTGTAGCACATCTTGAACAGGCCGGCCTGCTCCTCGTTCCTGCACACCAGGCCAAAGCTGGGGTCGCAGTGCACGCGCTGGCCCAGCTCTGCAGGGCTCTTCCCCGGGAAGTTCTCCGCCTGGCACTCGATATCCTCCGGCTGCTTGCACACGGCCCTTCCCGCGCTCCGGATCTTGTCGTATGACTCAATGTCCCCCCCAGCCTCCTCAGACTTGGGGTAGTCCTCATCGAACCACTCTGTCCACTGACACCGGGGCTGACAGGCCACCGTGGTGGTCAAGGCCGAGTTGCTGCTCAGTGCCTGGGTCCCTGTTGTGGTAAGCTCGGGTGGGGTGGGTGGGGTGTGCACTGTGGGGGCCCCTGTGGACTGGGTGGTGGGGGCCGCCGTGGACTGGGGAGTAGGGGCCCCTGTGGACTGGATGGTGGTGGCCGCCGTGGACTGCGGGGTGGGGGCCCCTGTGGACTGGATGGTGGTGGCCCCCGTGGACTGGATGGTGGGGGCCACCGTGGACTGGTGGGTAGGGGCCCCTGTGGACTGGATGGTGGTGGCCGCCGTGGACTGCGGGGTGGGGGCCCCTGTGGACTGGGTGGTGGGGACCCCCGTGGACTGGACGGTGGGGGCCCCCGTGGACTGTAGGGTGGTGGCCGCTGTGGACTGCGGGGTGGGGGCCCCTGTGGACTGGATGGTGGGGACCCCCGTGGACTGGACAGTGGGCAATGCTGTGGATTGGAGGGTGGGAGTGGGTAGGGAGCTGGCCAGTGGCTGCTGGGTGGTGGCACCAGGGGCAGTGCCACAGGGCACATAGTCACAGCAGAGGACTTGCAGCTCATAGTTGAAGCAGAGCTCGTTGTTCTGCTCACTGTTGAGGCACGTCAGGCCCTGGGCCACATCACACTCCACTTTCTGGCCCAAAAGCTGCAGCGGGACGTCAGGGAATCTCTGTGCCCGGCACTCAATGCCCACCGGGGCGGGGCAGACCTCGTAGCCCCTCTGCCTCAGGTTCACAAACGTCTCAAAGTCTCCACCCGCTAGGCCGGGCTCCGGACGGTCGCTGTCAAGCCAGGCAGACCAAGCGCACACTTCTTGCACACACACGGTGGAGGAGGTGGGGACAGAGCCTGTGAGCGGGGCCCGAGACCTGGTCAGCCTCCTGTGCACCCCCGCCAGCCATGCCCGGGAGGAGAGGTGGCCCGGGCCGTCCCTCACGCCTGGGAAGCCTGCACCACGTGCTCTTCCCTCGCCACCCAGACTGTTGCCCAGGCTCGCAGGCTCGGGAGAGGGGGCCAGGGCCAGCAGCGTGTGCGCCAGGCTTACCTGTTGTGGAGAGCGGGGTCACGGTGGCGGTGAAGGCGAAGGGTGTCGAGGACGGGGTTCCGGGACATTCCACAGCCCTCCGAAAGATGGTTCCGTTGTTTCCACAGATGGCGATCAAGCAGGCGCCGAGCCCGTCAGTCGTGTTGTAGATAACGTCCTCGAAACCGTACACCCTGCCCTCGTAGGTGCAGGTGCAGGCTGGCGGGCAGGGCGGGCACAGGGCTGACTCGGAGCCCCCGGCCCCCGGCCCCCCGGCCCCCGGCCCCCCGCGCCGCCCCTCACCCTTACCTTCGAGGTTGTGTGTGCACTGGAGGCCTCCAGCCGTGCATTCACTGGGGAGGGGAGACGGGGGAGCTGAGGGCCAGCCCGCCGGGCCGGCCCCGCCCCCGCCGCGGCTGCCCGGCCCACTCACCAGCTCCGGCAGTTCTCTGCCGTGGGGACCCTGGAGCCCACGTCGTGGTAGTGCCCGTCCTCATCGTAGCAGCCGCACTGGGCCACGCACCTCATCTGGTCCTCGCTGAAGAACGGCTCGCCGGGCGGGCACTCTGGGTAGCAGCCTGGGCGGGCGCGGGGTGGGTGGGAGGCTCACCCTGGAGGCTGGGTGGTGGGTGCTGCCGGGGGCGCCCGCCCCGCCGCCCACGCACAGCCCTGCCCCCACCTTCCAGGCCCGGCAGGTCGGTCAGACAGCGGCCACTCGGGTTCCGGCAGGTCCTCATGCAGGGCGCGCCGCACGGCCGGTAGTGCCACTCGCACTGGCCCTCGCGGTTGTAGTAG
>NW_024083742.1:0-3130 GCF_003009895.1 Hyaena hyaena | reverse complement strand
GGTTAGAAGGCTCTCTCAGTGGATTCTGCGTCCTTTTTCTCCCAATCTCTCAGGTTTTGTAAGGTTTCCAATGGCTTCAGATCTTTTCTGTGTGATGTATGGGCGCGAGTGCAAGTACGGAGCTCCTTACTTCTCCGCCATCTTGCCCCCTTCCTAGTAGGGTGTTCTTTAACCTCCATGCCTTTGGAGGTTTTCCAGACTTCTTCCTGTGATTGATTTCAAGTTTCATACCATTGTGATCTAAACGTGTGCATGGTCTGATCTCAGTTCTTTCATATTTATTGAGGGCTGTTTTATGTCCCAGTATGTGGTCAATCTTGGAGAATGTGCCATGTGCACTTCAGAAGAAAGTGAATTCCTGGCCTCAGGATGTAGAGTTGTAAATATATCTGTCAAATCCATCTGGTCCAAAGTGTCAATCAAGTCCATTGTTTCTCTAGTGATTTTCTGTCTAGTTGATCTATCCATTGCTATAAGGGGAGTATTAAAGTCCCCTGCTAGTAGCACATTCTTATCCATAAATTTGTTTCTGTTTGTGAGTAATTGTTTTATACATTTAGGTGATACCATGTTCGGTGCGTAGACATTTAAAATTGTTAGCACTTCCTGATTGATAGACCATGTAATTATTATATAATGCCCTTCTTCATCCCTTGTTACTGTCTTTAAAGTCCAGTTTGTCTGATATAAGTGTAGCTACTCCAGCCTTCTTTTTTTATTATTTAAATTTATTTCTAGGAGAGAGAGAGAGAGAGAGAGAGAGAGAGACAGCGTGATCAGGGGAGGGTCAGAGAGAGAGGGAGATACAGACTCTGAAATAGTCTCCAGGCTCTGAGCTGGCAGTCAGCACAGAGCCCGACGCGGGGCTCGAACCCACGAATCGCGAGATCATGACCTAAGCGAAAGTCGGACGCTCAACCGACTAAGCCACCCAGGCGCCCCTACTCCAGCCTTCTTTTGACTTCCAGTAGCATGATATATGTTTCTCCATCCCCTTACTTTCCATCTGAAGGTGTCCTACCGTCAAAAATGAGTTTCTTATAGATAGCAAAGAGATGGATTTTGGTTTTTTAATCCATTCTGCTAACCTATGTCTTTTGATTGGAGCATTCATCTCATTTACATTCAGTGTTATTATTGAAAAATATGGGTTTAGAGTCATCGTGTCCTTTGTAGGATTCATGCTTGTGGTGGTGTCTCTGGTATCTTGTGTTCCTTGTAACATTTCCCTCATAGATTCCCCCTCAGGATTTCTTGCAGGGCTGGTTTAGTGCTGACAAATTCTTTCAATTTTTTTTTTTTAATTTGGAAAGACTTTTATCTCTCCTTCTATACTGAATGACATGCTTGCTGCATGGAGGATTCTTGGCTGCATATTTTTTCTGTTCATCACAATGAAGATTTCCTGCCATTCCTTCTAGCATGCCAAGTTTCAAGAGATAGGTCTGCAACCACTCTCATACGTTTCCTTTTGTATGTTAGGGCCCTTTTATCCCTAGCTACCTTCAGAATTCTCTCTTTGTCCTTATATTTTGCCCGTTTCACTATGATACGTTGTGCAGAAGATCAATTCATGTTACTTCTGAGGGGAGTTCTCTGTGCCTTTTGAATTTCAGTGTCTATTTGTTTCCCCAGGTTGGGGAAGTTCTCTGCTATAATTTGTTCCAGGACTCCTTCAGCACCTCTCTTCCTCTTCTGGAATCCCTATGATATGGATTCTGTTCCATTTGATTGTATTGCTGACCTCTCTAAGTCTCCTTTCGTATTCCTGATCAGTTTATCTCTCTTTTTCTCTCTTCCTCTTCTACTATAATTGTGTCTTCTAAATCACTCACTTATAAAGGCCCTGATGCTTCCTGAAAGCAGATCTTAAAAAATTAGCCATCTGAATCTTGCTCTTCCCTGGTGGTTTGACAGATCATTGGAGGCCTGTCAGGCATCGTGGTACAGTGGAAGGAATACTAGATTAGGAGTCCAAAGAAGAAGATTTTAATCCTGGCTTAGCAATGGACTTGAGTGGTTTGTATCCTCTCTGAGACTCCTTTTCCCCCATCTATGAATTATTAAAACTTTATTGAGGTATAATTAACATACAATAAACCACATACATTTCAAGTGTATTATTTGATGAGTTTTGACATGTACCCACTGATGAAACCATCACTGCAATCACAGTAAAGGACATATCTCTCACCGCCAGAAGTTTCCTCTGTCTCTTTGTAATTCCTCCCTCCCACCTCACTCCCTGCCCCTCGCCACACCCAGGTAACCAGTAATATGCTTTCTGTCACTATAGATTAGTTTGTATTTTCAAGAGTTTTACAGAGCTGGAATCATACAGTATGTATTTTCTGGTAGGCTCTGGCTTCTTTTACTCAATATTATCATTTTGATAGTCATCCATGTATTTAGATATATCAATTGCTCATGCTCCTTCCTTCCTTACTTCTTCCCTCCCACCTTCTCTTCTTTCCTTCCTCACTTTATTCCATTTTATCAATTGGGAAGCAAGTATTGCATTTTATTAACATGGAAAGTTCTCTGAAACATGAACAAAATTTTTAAAGCATATTATAAGTGGTATGTGCTACATATAGTATCATTGACAAAACTATAACTATAACTATATATGTGTATATACACATATATAAATACTTTTACAAATTTATATATTTAAATATTAGTTAAGTATAAAATTTATATATATATATATATATATATATATATCCAGAGGAATACATACCAAGGTAAAAATACTTGTCTCCAAGTGATTGGAATTGTGCAGTTTTGTTTTTGTTTTTGTTTCTGTTTTTACCATACTTTTCTGTGTTTTCTAATCTTTCAATTGTGAAAACATATAGATCTTTAAAAAAATAAGAAAGCTACTCTTTTTTAAACAGCTTTCTTGAAATATAATTGACATACACTAAACAGCCCATATTTATTTATTTATTTTTTGAGGATAACATTTGCATTTTATTTTTTTTATTTTACAAATAGTTTATTGTCAAGTTGGTTTCCATATAACACCCAGTGCTCATCCCCACAAGTGCCCTCCTCCATGCCCATCTCCCCCCTCCCCCCCACATCCATCAGTCCTCATTTTTTGTCAGCATTCAAGAGTCTCTCA
>NW_024083741.1:0-3145 GCF_003009895.1 Hyaena hyaena | reverse complement strand
TAAAAAAATATTTTAAAGTTAGCCTGTGCTATGTCAGAAACAATGTAGGCCTCAAGTATGCCAGTTAGGAACCCACAATAGTAGGAGAAATATGGTGATCTGGTTTCCTCTCCTGCCAACAATCTTTTCTCCACTTTGACCCCTCAGTCTTGACTTGGTAAGTCATAAGAAAATTAAAAGCTAAGACAACACCAGGAATACATGTTTTGAGACTGTGAAATAATCAATATCCACCACATCTAATTTCCATTCCTATTTTTAACTGATGTTGGAACAAAAGGTTGTGTTTTACCCTTAGTCCCCACATTTAATAAGGCAAACAGAATGGTGTAATTCAAAGTACATCTTTATTCTTCTCTCTCCATAAAATCAGAATCAAATGAAAAAAATTATTGTTTCTACAAAGACCTGCTAACTATAATCTTGTCTTTAGAAACTACCCATCCACAACCACATTTCCCTTCAACTCTTAGCAGGTAGCCTGAATATAAGAAATTCAATGGGATGGCCTTTCAAAAGGAAGGATCCCAGCAATGAAGATCATCTTTTCTTTGTATCCTTAGTTGATTAACTCATTACGAAGAATAATATGTATTCATTACAACCCTGTAAGCACTTTTTATGGAGTAATTTTTTATACCATTCATAGGAGTTGAGACTCTTTTAATCCTGGTTTTACAGAGAGGGAATGGAAGCACAGAGAGATTGAGTCATTAAACACACTGGCTCAGCTATGCCAGCAAGTACAAGTGTAACCCTTTGACTCTAGAGCTTATCCTGACTCTAGAGCTTATCCTCACTGCCATAATTCTTTACTGATTTTCAAAGCCATTGTATTCTGAAAATTCTATGTAACACTATCAGCACTGTATGGCACCATTGTGCCAGCTAAGTCATCACTGGTTTTACACACTATTTACTAGTCACCCTGTGCTGTTTTTTCAGAGCCTGGCCATCCATGTAATATCAGATGAAATTAGATAATTTTCCCTCATCAACTTCATAGGACTGTCCTAAGAAAATGTCAAAAAATTGGATGGCCTGAAAACACCATAAATGTATTTTCTCAAAATTCTGGAGGCCAGAGTCCACAATTTAGGTATCATCAGTGTTATGATCCCATGGAAGCCTCTGAGGACAATGCTTCCTTGCTTCTTCCAGCTTCTGGTGGCCTCAGGCATTGCTTGGCTTTTCTTGGGATCTTTCCAATCTCTGCCTCCATCTTCACAGGACCCTTTTCCCTGTGTCTGTGTCCAAATATTTTCTGTTTACATAGCCCATAATCATTTTGGATTAGGACCCTCCTATTCCAGTATATTTTCATCTTTACCTATTACATGACAGAATGGGACCCAAATAAACACATAGATATTGAAGTTTAGGAATTAACATATGTATCAGAAGATAAAATTCAATCCAAAACAAGGAAAGTTTTCTCCCAGGAAATTTGATCTTTTGTTATAGCCTGTATTGGTTACTGTACATAATACTGTATTGAATTCTACACTACTATACAATGAACTTCAATATGTAGTAGATTAAACCAGTTTATACTCTTCTGAGTTATAGGAAGAAAGGATCTAGAACTGGAATAGTGATTATACACCATAAAATTTATATATTTCTCTAATTTTGATGCTTTGCCATATCCACAAAATTCATTTGTGAAGATGACTCAAAGGCACTCTTTGTACTCCAACCCTTGAGAGGAGAAAGAATGAAGGAAAAAGTTTATCTCCTTCCTTTGAGGGAAATATTCTAGAAGACACACACATCATTTCCTTTTCACAACAATTACACCAATATATCAAGGCCACTCCTAAATGTAAGTGGGAGTTGGAACATGTAGTCATAACATGGACTGGCCTATGTATAATGAAAACACTATTCTCCAAATTGTTCTATCCAAAATGGTAACTATTAGCTGGATATTGTATTTCATTTAAACGTGTTGATATAAATTTAATTGATTAAAATATGAAACCCATTTCCTAATAATATTTCGGGTGCCATGTAGCCACCTGTAGCTAGTTTATTTGGACTACATTGACGGTGGTAGCATTCCCAACATTAAAGGAAGTTCTTATTAAAAATAGCTTCTTTAGAATTAGAGATTAAAAAGATATTTGTAAAATGACTAGCAATTTGCTACAGAAAACCACAAACTTTGTGTTCCTTTAAATTTACAGGCTGCTAATGGAATTATAGAGTGTGTGTCTACCCAGGTTTAAGAATCATCAGATAAAATACTAGGTCATGTTTCAACTGGGAGGGAGGATAGAGAAAAGAATATAGACATGCTTGATATGTGAGTATTTTTAAAATGTTTATACAACTGATTTTTTTCTCCAAAGTTCTTTGTAGTTAGTTATTTTTCTAACTCATATTTAATAAATAAGCAAACTGAGTTTCATAGAAGTTAATTAAAATGGCAAGAACACTCTCAGAGATGCATACATTCTTTATCTCTCTTTGGTTCTCCTATTCTCAGGTATGACTCCTATTATTCATATTGAGCCTGGCAATAACAGAGACATTAAATTGACCTGCACATCCATGGCGTGGTATCCAAAGCCTGAGGTACAATGGAAGGACCTTCAAGGACTGCAATTGGCACCAGCTTTTGAGACAAAGAAAATAGAAGAAAATGGACTCTTTCATGTGGAATCATCTATCACAATGGATACAAGTTCAAGAGCAGATGTGTCCTGTGTTATAATGAACCTAATACTCAGTGTGGAGAAGGAGGTGCATGTCTCCATAGCAGGTCAGTTTCCTCCAAAGCTGATATCTTGAGTTGTCAGTGCTGAACAGGAAGGTCTTAGTGGCAAAGACCTATGACAGACAGACCTGTAAGGATATTCTAGTTTATCCATTTCTAACTCTTAATATGGAGAACTTGGAAAAAGTCACCTTTTGTCTTGTTTTGTATTTCTTATTGAAATAGAAACGTCATTGTGCTACTTTATAAAAGTAAATATATAGGTGCTTAAAAGTATTCAAAAGGTAATAAAGTTTTTGTGGAATCTTTCAAAGTTGATCCTACATGTTTTACTAATCCCATTGCCTAGGGAAAGCCTCTTTTAACAATTTGGTGTTTCCTCCCGTCATTCTAATTCAATTTGAGTCCAATTTATCAGCTTTG
>NW_024083740.1:0-3146 GCF_003009895.1 Hyaena hyaena | reverse complement strand
TCCAAGATACTTGGCTGGAGGTGCGTTCCTGTGGGAGCCCCGTCCTCGTTGCCACCATCGGTACCTTCCCGGACCAGCCCCGTGGGCGTGGCCGTACCAGGCGGCCTCTCAGACCCTCGGCCATGACGGGCCCAGAGACCCCATCTGGGAGGCGGGAGGATGGAGACTTGAGAGCAGGCCCCCGGCCAGCCCTGGCCTGGCCCGCATCCTGCCTGGAGAAGGCCCCTCCCGGTGCCCTGAAGCCCCCTTCTCGCTGCTCAACCTGCCTCTATTTCCCTGCGTGATGCTCTGTTCCGACCCTCCCCCGTAACTTCGGCTCAGGGGCCTCGAGGCAGCCGATGACCAGGACCCGGACGATGCTGTGTCCGGGGTGGGCCAGGTGACACCCCTCACCCCCGGCCACTTGCACACTTGGACAGTGAGGCGACCCAAGAGGCTCCCTGTCTGGACCGGATGACAAGAGAGACGGTCATCCAGGACCCCCGCCCCAGCCCTCTCCCGGGGGGCAGGACACGGAGGCTGAGCCCCGTTCAGCTGGCCCAGCATCTGCCTCCCTGGGGGGAGGCCAAGGGCTGAGAAGACAGAGGCATCTGCCATCCCTCACCCATGGGCACCCGCGCCCCTCCCCCCGCCACCCAGCCCTCGCCCGCAGCTGGCCTCACCCAGATGTGGATTCTCGCCACTTCCTGCCAGTCCAGGGAACGGCTTCACGGGAATCAGAAATATGCAGCGTCGCTGCCCCGAGGCTGCCTGGCTGGACACCAGCAACTGTCCACGCCAGCCCGGCACCCACCGTCCGGGGGCCCCAGCCCCCCGGCCACCATCCTTCCTCTCCCTGCCGCCCCCGCCCAGAAGCCTTGTCTTTAAAGGCCCGGCTTGGGTGTGGGACGGGTCCATGGAGCCAGAGTCTCAGAGTTAGTGTGGAGGGGAGCGTGCTGTCCCGCGCGGGCCACCGGGGCTCCTAGGGGGACTCGGCCAGCAAGCGGCCACCCCGGCGGAGTCAGGACCAGGCCATCGCCGGGAGCCTCGGCAGGTCCTGGTCAGGTGTGCGGCACCTCCCTGGCTCTCAGCTCCCAGGAAAGCCCACCCTGGGCCCGTCTGCCTCCTCGGGCTGGGACACAGGGGGTCATGTGTCCCCGGCCCAGCTGCGAGCCACCCGGAGAGGCAGACGGGGAGGGCTCAGACTGCTTCCTGCCACACTTGGACAACCGAACATCCGGGCCACCACGCTTCGCCCGCAGGACGCCCCCGTGTGGATTAGAAAAGGCACCCGCTCGCTGAGGAGGAGAGAGCGGGGCCTTCCAGATGCTTCTATCCCAGGAAACAGCTGCAGGCAGGCATCCAACACCCTCCCCTTCCCCCTGCAGACGTGGACGAATGTCAGCTGAGACCCAGAATCTGCAAAGGCCGCACCATCTGCGTCAACACCCAGGGCGGCTACACCTGCAGATGCCCACCCGGCTTTAAGCACGACAAGACAGACCCTAACACGTGCTCAGGTAGAGGCCCCGGAAGACGCTGTGAGGCTGCGCTGGAGCTGGGAGGGGCCAAGGCAGAGGAGCCCGAGGAGCCCGAGGAGGAGGGAGAAGACCCTTGGGTTCCTGAGACGCTAGGGGTTTGCTCTGCCCTAGGATCTGCCTCCCCACAAGGTCCACCACAGAGCGGGGAGGTAGCAGGGCCTTCTGGGTCTGGGGTTCCCTCGTGGGGCCCCCCGGCCTCTGTGAGCATCCCCTGGTCTCGCCCCTTCCTCATCTGCCGCATGGGAGCAGGGGGAGGTGTCACTTCCAGTCCCTGGAAAGGAGGCTGGGCCAGAGCTGGGGAGGGAGTAGCCGACAGCCCTTGGAAAGAGAGTCCAGTCCCTATGACTCAGTTTCCCTCCTGGTTTCACAGCCTATGAACTGTGGACCATGGTCCCTGCCATGCCCATCTTGCAGGGAGACCATCATAGGGTGCACTGAGATCGAAGTCGAAGGTCGCCAGGTGGCAGCACGTGCAATAACAGCAAGGGTCCCTGATGCTGGGCAGTGAGAAGTGGGTGCAGCCAGTGGAGGGGACCCTGACCCTCTGGCTTTGTCCTCAGACGTGAATGAATGTACCTCGGGGCAAAGCCCGTGCCACCGCACCACCCACTGCCTCAACACCATGGGGAGCTATGAGTGCCGCTGCCGCCCCGGCTGGAAGCCCATTCCCGGGTCCCCCAATGGCCCAAACAACACCATCTGTGAAGGTCCAGAACTCAGATGCCACGTCCTGGAGACCCACACTCTGAACCCCTGATCGCATATTCAGTGGCACCCACACAAACCAAGCCAAATGAATGCTGGCGGCACCCTGCTGCACCAGGCGTTAATTCTTTTGAGGCTCGATGGGAAAAAGTCTAGTGGGGGTCTCGAGGAAGAAGCTGGGGTACTGAGGAGTAGGCTCCTTGGAGACCCTGGTGGCCACTAATTACTCACTGGGATTTCAGTATTTCACAACCTGCACATCTGTACAGGGCTCACGTGCTAGGTGTCAGGCCTTGCCGCATTTCCTGTAACTCCTGCATCACCAGGATGTGGGGGTCAACAGGTGACGTCACCTCCAGCCAAGGTGGGAGGTACTAATATGGGGAAAAAGCAGGTGGGATACGGAAGGAGGGGGCCTGACTCCCCCCTTTGTGTCCCCAGATGTGGACGAGTGCCGCCCTGGACAGCCTGCTTGCCACTACTCCACCGTCTGCGTCAACACTCTGGGCTCATACAGGTGCCGCTGCCGCCGTGGCTGGGAGCTCAAACCCGGATTCCAGAATATGCAGCCAAACACTACCTGTCAAGGTACCTGGTCTGAGCTGACCCCAGACACCATCCCACCCTCCCCACCGCAGACACTCGCACACCTAATAAACGGCTGTTCTATCCCCTGCAGAGATGGCCTTCCCCCCCTGGACCCCACCCCCTGGAATCCAGAGCCAGGTGAGTGGCCCCAGCAGGGACCGGGAGGCAGGGATCCCTCTGCGCAACTCGCCTGGGCTCCCAATTCCCCTCCCTCCCCCCCCCCCCACCACGCGAGTCCCTCTGACCTGCCTCGTCTCCTCTTCCCAGACACTCACCAGCTTCTTTGAAAAAATCCAAGCTCTGCGCAGAGACTTCAAGCCAGCCTTGGCTCAG
>NW_024083739.1:0-3155 GCF_003009895.1 Hyaena hyaena | reverse complement strand
AGAGCAGTGTGCTCAACTCTGTGACACAATACTCTTTCGAATCCAGCATTCAATCACAAATTTGTTTCACTACTTTGGTAATATTTAGAAACACTTGCATGGAAGCATTTGATGAGTGTGTATACTCAACTCTGAAAGAACGCTATGGGCAACTCCAATTCAGCTACAATCACGATTGCATAGATGGATAGTTATTGAAAACAAATGCTTAAACCAGGTAAGTGGAGCCTGCTCGACTCCGGGAAACACTGAGCGGAAAGCAACATTCAGTTACCATGTTGTAATACTAACTTAGTAATGTTTGAAAACACATGCATGACAGTGTAACTTCAGTGTTTTTATAGCGAACTCTGAGAGACAACACTGTGGAGAACGCATCATTCAAATTTCATCGTCTTTCACTATGTAATTAGTGTTGGCATACATAAGCAAATACCAAGGAGGGAAGAGAGCAGTGTGCTCAACTCTGTGAAATATTTCTCTGCAAAATCCAACATTCAGTGTCAAATTTATCTCACTAGGTTGATGACATTTAGAAGATCTTGCAAGGAAGTATTTGAGGGTGGAAATACTACTCAACTCTGTGAAAAGACATTGAGGGGAAGGCATCATTCAGCTACCATGATGATTCCATAGGTTGATAGTTATTGAAAACAACTGCACAGACCAATGAAGGAAGTCCAGGGTACTCGACCTTGTGAAAGAACTCTGTGCGGAATGGTGCATTCAGTTCCCATCTTGTTTCACTAAGTTTGAAACACTATTGTTTGAAAACACTGGCCTGGAAGTATGTACAGAACCTTGTGTAAGAACACTATGGAGAATGCATCATTCAACTATCATCCTCTTCCTCGAAGTGACTGTAGTTAGAAACACAGGCAAAGACCATGACGGATGTACAGTGTGCTCAAATCTGTGACCTATTTCTCGGCAGAATCCAGCATTCAGTTACAACATGTCTCACTAACTTGGTGATGGGTAGAACTCCAGCATGCACTTATGAGCTGAGTGTTATATACTCAACTTTTGAGAACCCATCTTTCAACTACCTTTACGTATCTCTAGGTTGATAGTGATTAAAGCAGATTTTTGATACCAAAAAGGGAAGTGCAAAATGCTCAATGTGTGAAAAACTACTGTGCAGAATGCAGCATTCAGTCACTGTGTTGCAAAACACATGCATGGATGTACAAGTTAAAGGGTACATAGGTACCTCTGTGACAGAACACTATGGAGAAGGCATCAATCAACTATCATTATCTCTCACTGTGCGGAATGTCCGATTCAGTTACCTTGTTGCTTCACTAAGTTAATAATGTTTGAAAACACACGCATGGAAGTATAAAGTAAGGGTTAACTAATGAACTCGGTGAAAGAACACTGTGGGGAACAACTACCGTCAAATTTCACTAGGTTGACAGTGATTGAAAACATGCTGAGACCAGTGTGGGAAGTGCAGTGGGGCTCAACTCCTGGGAAAAAACACTATGCAGACAAAAGTACTCAGACACAATCTTGTTTTATTAAGTTAGTAATATATGAAAACACATGCCTGGAAGTATAAGATGAGTGTTATACACTCAACTCTGTGGAATGCATTATTCAACTACCATCATGATTTCCCAGGTTGTTAGTGATTGAAAACAGATTCAGAGAATAATGAAGGACGTGCAGGGCGTTCGACTCTGAGAAACAACACTGTGCAGAATGCAGCATTCAGTTACCATGTTGTTGCACTAAGTTTCACGACGTCAGTAATGTTTGAAAACTTATGCATGGAAGTAGAAACTAGGTGTTTTGTACTCAACTGTGACAATAAAAGTGTGGTGAATGCATGATTCAACTAACTTCATGATTTACCAAGTTAATAGTGTTAGAATACAAATTCAGACCTATGAGGGACGTGCAGAATGCTCGATTCTGTGAACTAGACTGTGCAGATGTAGCATTCGGTTACAGTCTAGCTTCACTCCATTCGTAATGGTTGTAAGCACTGGCATGGAAGTATAAAGTAAGTGTTGTATACTCAGCTGTGTGAAAGAACACTGAGGGGAACGCATCATTCAGGAAACTCTCGTTTCACTGTGTCAGTAGTGTTAGATTACAGATGCAGGAGGCTTTTCTATGAAACAACACTCTGCGGAATGCATTATCATGGAGTTACAAAGTTGTTTCATTACGTTCTTACTTTGTGAAAACACACGCATGGATGTGTAAGTGAAGCGTTACATACTCTACTCGGGGCTTGAACACTGTGGTTTGGAATGCCGCATTCAAGTAAGGTCTTATATCACTATGTTAGTAGTGTCGGAATAGAGATGCGGAGACCTAAGAGGAAAGTATAGAAGGCTCAATTTTGTGGAACAACACTTGCGGAATGGAGCATTCAGTGATCTGGCTGTTTCACAACGTTGTTAATGTTTGAAAACTCATGCAAGGAAGTATATGTTAGGTGGTTTGTACGCAACTGTGAGAAAAAAGTATGGTGAAAGCATGATTCAACTAACTTCATGATTCACTACGTTAATAGTGTTACAAAACCAATTGAGAGACCTTTGAGGGAAGTGCAGAATGCTCAACTCTGTAAAACAACACTTTGCTGAATGTAGCTTTCGGTTACGGTCTTGCTTCGCTCTGATGGTAATGTTTGTAAACACATGCCTGGAAGTATAAGGCAGGTTTTGCATACTCAGCCCTGTGAAAGAACCCTGCGGGGAAAGCATCATTCCATGAACCTCTTGTTTTACTATGTCTGTAGTGTTAGAATGCAGATGCAGAATTCTCACCCCTGTGAAAGAACACAGTGCGGCATACAGTATTCAGTTACTATGTTGTTTCACTAAGTTGGCAATGTTTGTAAATACTTGTCTGGAAGTAGCAGCTAAGTGTTATATACTAAACTCTAAATGAACACTGTGGGAAGGCGTCACTCAACTAATTTCTTGTTGTAGTTTTTTTCGTAGTGTTTTTTTAAATTTTTTAATGTTTTATTTATTTCTAGGAGAGAGAGAAAGAGAGAGAGAGAGAGACAGCGTGAGCAGGGGACGGTCAGAGAGGAGACACAGACCAAAACAGGCTCCAGGCTCTAAGCTGGCAGTCAGCACAGAGCCCGACACGGGGCTCGAACCCACAAACCGCGAGATCATGACCCAAGA
>NW_024083738.1:0-3155 GCF_003009895.1 Hyaena hyaena | reverse complement strand
CCCCGTGCGGAGGTTTTTCTGTTTCGGACTCTCTCCTTTTCCCCTCTCACTCCCCACTAATTTATTTCTTAGAAAATAAATTATATATCTATGTATGATATTGTTCCTACCTCTAGATTTATTCTTTCTTTCAGAGATTTCACATTTTTTAGGATCATATAACATTTTACCATTATGCTGTTTGTTTTTAAAACAGATTCCACATTCTAACTTCTACTGTATACTAAGATGTTTTTTGCTCTTGGGAAGGTGTGCTTAACTAAAAGAAAGTATTGAGTATCCTTTCATGCAAGAAAGCAAAAATCAATCAAATTTTTACTAGGGATTTTCATAACATCTGTAAAACTCTACTTCAGATTGTTAGCTATCTGATGACCTTTATAAGATACAGTACTCATTTTATGATTTTCATGTGTGTAGCTTATATCCTGCCGCATGTATATATTAGATGATCACAGTTATCTCTTCAAATTATCTCTGTGTGCATTAGATAAATAATGACTGAACCTATTAACAATTGTATCACTTTAATTCACTTGCTGCCCTTTAGTATATTTCAGTAGTGGACTTTGGAAGTTGTCTACCCAGCATGTATTCTCTCCTTTTCCACAATAGAAACGGATTTTGTTCAGATATCTAGCCTTCCTCTCTTCAACCCTGTGCCTTAGGGAAAGTTCTAACCCAGTTTCAGCAGGGTGTTTCATTTGTCCACAAATACTTTCATTTGCCATGACAGTAACTGGTTCAGTGATAGACAGATAATCAAGTTCTGGCCAATGAGATGCAAGAGAGTCTCAAAGAAAGAGACACTTTTAATTCTCTCTCTGCATAGTGTCAAGCTTCTTATGAATTCTGAAAATGCTATAGCCATCTTGATATAAATCCAGGACTTAAGACAGAAGAATGGAAAGAGAGAATGAAACTGGTTCACAAGTAATATCCGTTGATCTGTTAAATCAGACAATTCTGGAACCATTGTTACTGCTACATTTGTAAATATGTGAGGATAAAAGTCCATTTGGAGTTGGAGTTTCTTTTATTTGAAGCTACAAGTATCAAAATATGTAAACATCTGTCATTCATCTTATGCATTTGTAAAATTAGGGAAACGGCTCTGGTGCTAGTTTTGCCTTCATAATAGTAAACTGTCCTGGATCCCATGGTCATTTAATTTTAAGTAGAGAAACTATACATAATGAGGGAATTTGCAGAGAAGTTGAATAATATATAGAGGCAAGCTTAAGTCTTGTGATCATCTTACTTTTTAAAAGACTTAAAAGGAAAAACCCTCTTTCATGAGATCTGGATTTTCAATCATATGTTAAACATGTCAATCATAAAGCCCCCGGAATTTGCTTTCTGCAAAGAGGTAAAATCTTCTTTATCTGCATTTAAAATGATCACTTTTTTGCCTATAGTATCTAATGCATTACCCAAAACGTAAATAAATAAAAATAATAAATTGAATACACATATATGAATATGCACTTTTATATGTATATATATATATATAAAATCTATACATAATGCATCTATGCATCTATGAATATATACATGTACATTTTATACATATATATCTTACATCCACACATGAATTACGCTTCATAAAAGTGTAATTGTTATTCCAGCAGTCCTCTTACTACTAGACAGCTTCAACTGAAAAATAAATTTATTTCTTAAACAAACAAAAAAAGACATTATCAGCTCTATGGACTCGGTAAATTATGGAGTTTTTTTCCAGAGTCACAAATTTATGACAGACATTTTCAAAATGCAGACTAGATTATAGCATAAAGGAATAAAATTATGTTCATCAATTCCTTAGTAAGCACTGTTTGAAATAATTGTCTGACTTCATATGCAGAAATTTTCAATCTTGTAAATAATCTTAAATTCACATTCAGATGTTTTAATAACCCAAACTCCTTTCTTAGGATAAAACTGAGCTCAGGACATCCTAGACACCCCTTGCTTTCTCAGAAATATTTGTATATTAGTCAAGCAGTTTTTGAATGTATCACTGTGGAGGAACTCAGGTCCTTATAGTTTCTTCTTTACAGCTTCTCTAGCTCTTATTTTGGGAAAACATTGTTTTCTGGCATGCAAATTTCCTCCTGTGAATAGCTTCTGTAATTTAAAAGGAATGTATGTAGGAGAAAGTATAATATAATACACTTATTTAACATGGACATTTTATAAGAAATGTGTAGAAAAAAGAAAGGCCAAGAAAAAGTTAAAAAAAAATCATTTAAATAAGAATTCATATGTCCTAGTTGAAACAACCAGACCAGTCTTTAACATAATAAAGAAAAATAAATAAACATTGGTTTCATGATGGAGGTTGTTAATTAGAATTACTTTAAGATCTGTGCTATAGTTTATATAAATCTTTAAGTACATTTCAATTAATTTAAGCTATAATAATTAAACTAAACACAAGGATTTATCTTTTATTACTGAGATTAAAATATTAATCTATGCTATAATGTAATTCTCTATCAGTCTTAAACTACCAATTTGTTCAGTAGATATTTAACCTACAGTACAAAGTTAGCACTTTAATCTCGTTCCTATTTGATAATTTAAAAAAGGAGCAAAGAGGGGTGCCTGGGTGGCTCAGTCAGTTAGGCGACTGACTTCGTATCAGGTCCATGGGTTCCAGCCCCGCATCGGGCTCCGTGCTGACAGCCCAGAGCCCGGAGCCCATTTCAGATTCTGTGTCTCCCTCTGCCTCTCTGCGCCTCCCCAGCTCATGCTTTCTCTCTCTGTCTCAAAAATAAATAAACATTAATTTTTTTAAAAAAAAAGGAGCAAGGAGATCATGAATATTCAATTATTTCAGATTGTATGTTTCGCATATAGGATAAGTTTACTTTAAGGTATGTAGAAAATAAAACTGTCACTATAGTCTTCATTAATCAGTAAGTTGACATCTTTTGATCTGATATCTGAGTTATGTTGTATTTTTTTAATATGCTATTTGTGCTTTCGCAAAAATGTCCACTTTGCCAAGAAGATATTTTTCCTACATAGAGAAAAATTATTCTATTTAAAAATCATGCCTGAGAGAGGGCAAGATGGCGGAGAAGTAAGGAGCTCCGTACTTGCACTCGCGCCCATACATCACACAGAAAAGATCTGAAGACATTGGAAAC
>NW_024083737.1:0-3155 GCF_003009895.1 Hyaena hyaena | reverse complement strand
TTGACAGCTAATGAACTGCTCAAAACAGATATAAGCAGCATAAATGAACAAGATTTTAGAATAATAATCATAAAATTAATAGCTGGGCTTGAAAACAAACATAAGGGACATCAAAGAAACTATGGTTACAGACAAATGGAGAATATAAATAGGCATGAAGAATTTAAAAATGCGATAAATGAGATACATAATAAATTAGAGGCTTCTAATGCACGGGTTGAAGAGGCAGAAAGGAGAATAAGTGATTTAGAAGACACCATTATAGAAAAACAAGAAACTGACAAAAAAAGAGACAAACTGATCCAGGAAGATGTAAGAAGAATTCGAGAGCTCAGCGAGTCGGTCAAACGCAACACTATCTGTATCATAGGTATCCCAGAAGAGGAAGAGAGGGTGAAAGGCGCTGAAGGAGTCCTGGAACAACTTATAGCAGAGAACTTCCCAGACCTGGGGAAGGAAGTAAATGTTGAAATACAAGAGGCTCAGAGGACTCCCCTCAGACGTAACTTGAATCGATCTTCTGCACGATATATAATAGTAAAAATGGCAAAATATAAGGACAAAGAGAAAATTTTGAAAGCAGCTAGGGAGAAAAGGGCCCTAATGTAAAAAGGGAAGCCTATCAGAGTGGTGACAGACCTATCTACTGAAACTTGGAAGGCGAGAAAGGAATGGCAAGAGATCTTCAATGTGATGAACAGAAAAAATATGCAGCCAAGAAACCTCTATCCAGCAAGCCTGTCATTCTGAAAGGAAGGAGAGATAAGGTCTTTCCAAATAAACAAAAATTGAGATAATTTGTCACCACTAAGACAGCCCTACAAGAAATCCTGAGGGGGACACTCTGAGGGAAGTGTTGCAAGGAACGAAGATACTAGAGACACCACCACAAGCATGAATCCCAAAAAAGACACAATCACTCTAAACCCACATATTTCAATAATAACACTGAATGTAAAAGGGCTGATTGCTCCAATCAAAAGACATAGGGTAGTAGAATGCATTAAAAAAAAATCCATCTATATGCTGTCTACAAGAAACTCATTTTAGACGGGAAGATACCTTCAGATTAAAAGTAAGGGGATGGAGAAATATATATCATGCTATAGGAAATCAAAAGAAAGCCAGAGTAGCTATACTTATATCGGACAAACGGGACTTTAAATTAACGATAATAACAAGAGATGACGAAGGCCATTACACTTGCACTCGCGCCCATACATCACAAGGAAAAGATCTGAAGCCATCAGAAACCTTACAAAACCTGAGAGATTGGGAGAAAAAGGACGCAGAATCCACTGAGAAAGCCTTCTAGAGAAAGCCTTCTAACGTGAGTGTGAACTGAGGAAGATAAAATCGGGCCGGGATCTGAGACTCCAGGGTCGGAGGCGATGCCCCTCGGTGGAGAGTGAGAGGGGAAAAAGAGAGAGTCCGAAAGAGAAAAACCTCCGCTCGGGGAAAAACCTCCGCTGGGGGCATAGAAAGACCATGCGCGACAAATACCTGCACACCAGGTCCCCTCGCGCCAACTGGTCCCGGAGGGGCTGAGCGCACAGACTGCTTCTTTGTGCTGGCTCCTGGCTAACTGGAATCCTAGAGTAATGGCACTCCTGCAGCCATTGTCCTCCCGGCTGGTTTGGGCCCCTGGAAGAGCCTCGCGGGCACCGGACGTCCGTGCTCCTGGCTGGCTGGGGCTCTAGAGGGAAGGAAAAGAGCTAAAAAGTGGCAGATTTGCCCGCGTGTTCGTGTTTCGGGTGATGAGACAGAGAGGGACCTGGTTTTCTTCACTCCAGCGGGCTCGGCACACCAGGCAGGTAAGCCCCAACCCAAGCTCCCCAGCCAGAAACAGAGAAGGAAGCAGCATTTCTGACTCCACCCCCAGAGCTGTGCAGGAGGCCTGGAATTGCCCCAAGGGGATTTCCTGGGAAGCTATGTCTAAGGCAATTTCAGCGGGGAGCCTGGCCTGGGATTTGGAGTCTGGGACTGGCCTGGGTTGTAAGAGTTTAACCAACTTTGGCTGCGTACCCGGTAGGGGGAGTCTACACGCCCAAAAAAGCGAGGTGCAGCGCTTGGTTCAAGAAGGGACTGGAGCACCGCCACCCTCCTTCCCACAACCGCCAAGGCAGAAATCCCGCCTGAGGCATTGGATCACACCACGCCCATCCCTGCTTGAAAGGTGTCCACATCCCCCCATTTTTTTTTCATCTTTCTCTTTTGTCTCTTTTTTCCCCAGAACACTGACCTGATTAATTCTGGTCACCGGCTTGCTTAAACAATCACAACGAGTCCATTCTGTACATGTAAATTCTACACCTACCGACATTTTCATCTCTTTCTCTCAGGAGTAATTAGATATATAGTTTCTTTGGATAATACCAACATCCATCTCTCACCTATTCAACCATATTCTACCCTTTAGCTCTTTGAAAAAAGTTTCTCATCCATTCTGCCTGTTCATTCTATTTCCAATTTTGCCTCATCCCCGCCATGCCTTCTCTCTCTTTCTCTATGCTCTTCAGCCAGCACTGCATACACATGGCTATTTAACTGTAGTTTGGAAATCAGGTTATATGCTTTAAACCGTTCTTTGTACATTGGTTTACATCTTTTTTCCTTTTCTCGTTTTTGACCCTTTTATGTATTTTATACTCTATTATTCGCCCTCCCGCCTCCGTCTTTTCCCTTAACTTTTTCATTTTCCCTCTCTGTTTGCATGTTGTTGAATAACCTGTGCGTTTGTGTGCTCCTGCTCCCTGTGTATTGTCTGTCTCTTTTCTTTTCAAAGGCTACCTCAAGAAAAAAGCCAGAGTACACAAGGTGAAGAGTCCCAAATATCACTATGAGAAGGAAAATAAATTAACCAAGGTCGCAACAAGAGAGACCAAGAGATACCATTCAAAAAATTCTCTCTGAAAGGATAGGCCCTGGACAGTCAAAGAGTTTTCTTGTATACAGAGCGCTCATAGGTGCAGAGAGGATAACAGGTCTTTAAAACTAACAAGTGCCAAGAAACTAAGTAAAATGACGAAACGAAAAAGCATTCCCCCAAAGAAACTCCAAGAAGAATTGACAGCTAATGAACTGCTCAAAACAGATATAAGCAGCATAAATGAACAAGATTTTAGAATAATAATCATAAAATTAATAGCTGGGCT
>NW_024083736.1:0-3160 GCF_003009895.1 Hyaena hyaena | reverse complement strand
AAGAATTGACAGCTAATGAACTGCTCAAAACAGATATAAGCAGCATAAATGAACAAGATTTTAGAATAATAATCATAAAATTAATAGCTGGGCTTGAAAACAAACATAAGGGACATCAAAGAAACTATGGTTACAGACAAATGGAGAATATAAATAGGCATGAAGAATTTAAAAATGCGATAAATGAGATACATAATAAATTAGAGGCTTCTAATGCACGGGTTGAAGAGGCAGAAAGGAGAATAAGTGATTTAGAAGACACCATTATAGAAAAACAAGAAACTGACAAAAAAAGAGACAAACTGATCCAGGAAGATGTAAGAAGAATTCGAGAGCTCAGCGAGTCGGTCAAACGCAACACTATCTGTATCATAGGTATCCCAGAAGAGGAAGAGAGGGTGAAAGGCGCTGAAGGAGTCCTGGAACAACTTATAGCAGAGAACTTCCCAGACCTGGGGAAGGAAGTAAATGTTGAAATACAAGAGGCTCAGAGGACTCCCCTCAGACGTAACTTGAATCGATCTTCTGCACGATATATAATAGTAAAAATGGCAAAATATAAGGACAAAGAGAAAATTTTGAAAGCAGCTAGGGAGAAAAGGGCCCTAATGTAAAAAGGGAAGCCTATCAGAGTGGTGACAGACCTATCTACTGAAACTTGGAAGGCGAGAAAGGAATGGCAAGAGATCTTCAATGTGATGAACAGAAAAAATATGCAGCCAAGAAACCTCTATCCAGCAAGCCTGTCATTCTGAAAGGAAGGAGAGATAAGGTCTTTCCAAATAAACAAAAATTGAGATAATTTGTCACCACTAAGACAGCCCTACAAGAAATCCTGAGGGGGACACTCTGAGGGAAGTGTTGCAAGGAACGAAGATACTAGAGACACCACCACAAGCATGAATCCCAAAAAAGACACAATCACTCTAAACCCACATATTTCAATAATAACACTGAATGTAAAAGGGCTGATTGCTCCAATCAAAAGACATAGGGTAGTAGAATGCATTAAAAAAAAATCCATCTATATGCTGTCTACAAGAAACTCATTTTAGACGGGAAGATACCTTCAGATTAAAAGTAAGGGGATGGAGAAATATATATCATGCTATAGGAAATCAAAAGAAAGCCAGAGTAGCTATACTTATATCGGACAAACGGGACTTTAAATTAACGATAATAACAAGAGATGACGAAGGCCATTACACTTGCACTCGCGCCCATACATCACAAGGAAAAGATCTGAAGCCATCAGAAACCTTACAAAACCTGAGAGATTGGGAGAAAAAGGACGCAGAATCCACTGAGAAAGCCTTCTAGAGAAAGCCTTCTAACGTGAGTGTGAACTGAGGAAGATAAAATCGGGCCGGGATCTGAGACTCCAGGGTCGGAGGCGATGCCCCTCGGTGGAGAGTGAGAGGGGAAAAAGAGAGAGTCCGAAAGAGAAAAACCTCCGCTCGGGGAAAAACCTCCGCTGGGGGCATAGAAAGACCATGCGCGACAAATACCTGCACACCAGGTCCCCTCGCGCCAACTGGTCCCGGAGGGGCTGAGCGCACAGACTGCTTCTTTGTGCTGGCTCCTGGCTAACTGGAATCCTAGAGTAATGGCACTCCTGCAGCCATTGTCCTCCCGGCTGGTTTGGGCCCCTGGAAGAGCCTCGCGGGCACCGGACGTCCGTGCTCCTGGCTGGCTGGGGCTCTAGAGGGAAGGAAAAGAGCTAAAAAGTGGCAGATTTGCCCGCGTGTTCGTGTTTCGGGTGATGAGACAGAGAGGGACCTGGTTTTCTTCACTCCAGCGGGCTCGGCACACCAGGCAGGTAAGCCCCAACCCAAGCTCCCCAGCCAGAAACAGAGAAGGAAGCAGCATTTCTGACTCCACCCCCAGAGCTGTGCAGGAGGCCTGGAATTGCCCCAAGGGGATTTCCTGGGAAGCTATGTCTAAGGCAATTTCAGCGGGGAGCCTGGCCTGGGATTTGGAGTCTGGGACTGGCCTGGGTTGTAAGAGTTTAACCAACTTTGGCTGCGTACCCGGTAGGGGGAGTCTACACGCCCAAAAAAGCGAGGTGCAGCGCTTGGTTCAAGAAGGGACTGGAGCACCGCCACCCTCCTTCCCACAACCGCCAAGGCAGAAATCCCGCCTGAGGCATTGGATCACACCACGCCCATCCCTGCTTGAAAGGTGTCCACATCCCCCCATTTTTTTTTCATCTTTCTCTTTTGTCTCTTTTTTCCCCAGAACACTGACCTGATTAATTCTGGTCACCGGCTTGCTTAAACAATCACAACGAGTCCATTCTGTACATGTAAATTCTACACCTACCGACATTTTCATCTCTTTCTCTCAGGAGTAATTAGATATATAGTTTCTTTGGATAATACCAACATCCATCTCTCACCTATTCAACCATATTCTACCCTTTAGCTCTTTGAAAAAAGTTTCTCATCCATTCTGCCTGTTCATTCTATTTCCAATTTTGCCTCATCCCCGCCATGCCTTCTCTCTCTTTCTCTATGCTCTTCAGCCAGCACTGCATACACATGGCTATTTAACTGTAGTTTGGAAATCAGGTTATATGCTTTAAACCGTTCTTTGTACATTGGTTTACATCTTTTTTCCTTTTCTCGTTTTTGACCCTTTTATGTATTTTATACTCTATTATTCGCCCTCCCGCCTCCGTCTTTTCCCTTAACTTTTTCATTTTCCCTCTCTGTTTGCATGTTGTTGAATAACCTGTGCGTTTGTGTGCTCCTGCTCCCTGTGTATTGTCTGTCTCTTTTCTTTTCAAAGGCTACCTCAAGAAAAAAGCCAGAGTACACAAGGTGAAGAGTCCCAAATATCACTATGAGAAGGAAAATAAATTAACCAAGGTCGCAACAAGAGAGACCAAGAGATACCATTCAAAAAATTCTCTCTGAAAGGATAGGCCCTGGACAGTCAAAGAGTTTTCTTGTATACAGAGCGCTCATAGGTGCAGAGAGGATAACAGGTCTTTAAAACTAACAAGTGCCAAGAAACTAAGTAAAATGACGAAACGAAAAAGCATTCCCCCAAAGAAACTCCAAGAAGAATTGACAGCTAATGAACTGCTCAAAACAGATATAAGCAGCATAAATGAACAAGATTTTAGAATAATAATCATAAAATTAATAGCTGGGCT
>NW_024083735.1:0-3161 GCF_003009895.1 Hyaena hyaena | reverse complement strand
TATGAGGTTTCCTTCCCAGTGTACTCTGTCTCTTTCACTTCCCAAACTCCTGTGGCTCAGTGTCCTATGACTTCAGGCCTTCTCTGTTTGAGAGATGGGTGCAGGCGAAGTGTACTGAGCTCCCTATTTCTCCGCCATCTTGCCCCTCTCCCTCCAAAAGTAGGATTTAACCAAGATGTCTGTTAATAGGTGAATGGGTAAGTAAACTGTAGTATAGCTAACAATGGACTATTAGGGCTGTAAAGAAAGAAGTTATCAAGCTCTGAAAAGACATGGAGGAAAGCTAAACATATTATGAAGTAAAGAAGCCAATCTGAAAAGGCTACATATTGTATCCTTCCAACTATATGACATTCTAGAAAATGCAAAATGAAGGAGACAGTAAGAAGATCAGTGAGTGTCAGGACTTAGGGCAGAGGAAGGGGGAGGGATGAATAGGTGCAGCACAGAGGATGTTTAGGGCAGTGAAACTAGTGAGTATAATTCTATAATGGTAGACACGTGTCATCATAAATTTGTCCAATCCCATAGAATGTACAACCCAAGAATCAACTGTAATGAAATCTATGGACTTTGGCTGGTAATGGTGTGTCAAAAAAGTTTATTATTCTAGTGTAATGAATATACATCTCTGGTGGGAGACACTGATAGAGGGGAATCTATGCATGTGGAGGGCTGGAAGCATTTGGGAAATTTCTGTACCTTTGGCTCAATGTTGCTGTGAATCTAAAACTGTTACTAAAAGAAAAATCACAAAAAAATATTCTCAGGCGTGTACTTCTTTGAAATTTCCGTTCTCAGGTCCATTTGTGTCTTTAGCAAATAAGTATCTGCACCCCTTGTTATGCAAAGGTAACCAATCTGTATGCTAATTTTCAACTTAAAACAAGGTGAAATTCTGGGGATATGGCATATGCATGTTTACTTTTACTAGACTGACTCCCATACCTAAATTGTTTATTTGTTCTTTCATTTTTGTATTGAAGTATAATCAACATACAGTGTTATATTATTTTCAGAGGTAAAGTATAATGATTAAAAAATTCTGTACATTTCTCAGTTGTCCGCAAGATAAGTATACTCTCAATCTCCTTTATTTCACCCATCTGTCACCCACCTGCCCTCTGGCCTCCACCATTTTGTTCTCTGTATTTAAGAGTATGGATTTTTTGTGTGTCTCTTTTTGCACTATTCATTTGCTGTGTTTCTCCAATTACACATATCAGTGAAGCCATATGGTATTTGTCTTTATCTGACTTGTTTCACTTAGAATTATATCCTCTAGTTACTAAATTGTTGTTTTACCAATTTATATTTATACTCCCACCAGCAATGTCTAAGAATGCCTGTTTCCCCTGAGTCTCACTGACGGTGTGATCAAACTTGTGCATTTTCTGTGTAGCTAAGAGTTTAAAATGACATCTTAATGATTTTTGATCTGTATGAAATCAAAACACCAAAGCGTTTCCCTTAGCAGTTCCCACAACTGGACAGAGCACAGTGGGACCTGACTCTTCCATTGAGTTTTGAGCTTTTCTTTTACTTGCTACTGTTGTTTTTCAAACTGCAATGAGTTAAAGCCCATTCAAGGGACTCTTCAGGCAGGAAATTTCATCCAAATACAATTGAATATTTTTGTTTCCTTCCCTGTTTTTGTTTCATTTTAGTTTAGTTTAGTTTTTCATTTGGATGCATTTTAATGGTTTCTTTTTATTTCTGGAAAGACATAGGTCTTGACTTTATATCAGTATCCTAACTTTACATTTATAATAAATTTTCTGACTTTATTATTGTATGCAAATTATATTTAAAGTTTTTAATTTTAATTCCAGTATACTTAACATGCAACGTGGTGTTAATTTCAGTTGTTCAATAGAGTGAATCAACAATGCTATGCATTACTGTGATTATCATGATAAATGCACCTTTTAATCCCCATCACCAAATTCACCCATCCTCACAGGCAACTGCCCTCCGGTAACTCTCAGTTCATTCCCTATAGTAAAGAATCTGTTTCTTTGTTGTTTCTCTCTCCTTTTTTCCCATCCTTTGTTTGTTTTGTTTCTTAAATTCCACACATGAATAAATCATTCTGTATCTTTCTCTGACTGGGTTATTTCACTTAGCCTTATACTCTCTAGTTTCACCCACGGTGTTGAAAACAGCAAGATCTCACTCTTTTTTATGGGTGAATAATATTACATTGCATACACACACACACACACACATACATTGTAATACACACACACACACACACACACACACACACCACACACCTTCTTACACATTCATACTAAAAGACAATCTACTGAATGGGAAAAGACATTTGCAAATGACATCTCTGATAAAGGAATCATATCCAAAATATATAAAGAACTTACACAACTCAACACCCAAAAACCTATAACAGTTCTTAATTTTAAAGAGTGATGAGATTTAAAGCAATACTTTTTAAGCTGTCATGGGTCTGAATTAGTTGTGGGAACAGTGTGAATTATGCTGAAAGACACATCAGAAAACTCAGTCAGGACAAGGCCCAGGATACGTAATCAGGAGTGGGGTTTGCTCTAGTCACCTGAGTCCCTTGGCCCCTGCCCACCTGCTAGCTCTCCTTACCCAGCACTCCCGGTGCCAGAAGCTCTCTGCATGTTGTGGAGAAGTCCCTTGAGAGAGAAGTTTGAACTTTCTGACTAAAAATCACAAGCTTCATGGATCTCCACAAAGATCAAGCATGAGAGACAGCTTACTATTTTCCCAACTTATTTGCATACTTTAACTCCCACACTAAGAGCTAGTAAGGTGACAGACATAAGCGACTTTTCCACAGATGTTTAAAGGATGTTCATAAGGGATGATCTCAAGACCATAAATCTTTCAACCCAAAGGGAAGGCCAGAAGGAGGCGTATTTTCATCATCATTTTCATTCAGTTCAGAAATACTACCCTTTTCTTTGAGATTTAGTTTTATCTTTTTGTTTAAAAGTCTACTATTCAATTTCCAAACATATGGGAAAATTCTGGCTATCACTTCTTCATTGATCTAGCACATTTGCAATTATGATCAAAGAACATCCTCTGAGGGTTTCATTCTTTTGAAATATATTTAGACTTGCTTTGTGGCCAAACTATGGGGAAGGGGAGAGAGGTGAACAAACCACAAG
>NW_024083734.1:0-3176 GCF_003009895.1 Hyaena hyaena | reverse complement strand
AAAAAATTGGCATTTGAACACAGATATGAGGCATATAACAGTGGATTCATACTAGATCTACACAAAGCTTATTCTTATAGCCGCACTGGTTATGTTGGTTATATAACATGGTTGACATGGTCATTTTGATGGACCCATATTGAAGTCAAGGATATTTTTACATTGCTGCTTTGATAGAGATATTTTGACATGGGAAAATTTGATGCAGACTATAAAACACTGCGCTTTCCGATTTTAAAAAAAATCAGTGGGTGTGCCTGAGTGGGTCAGTTGGTTAAGCGTCCAACTTTGGCCTAGGTCATGATCTTGTGGTTCATGAATTTGAGCCCCATGTCGGGCTCTGTGCTGACAGCGCAGATTGTCAGATTCTGTGTCTCCCTTTCTCTCTGCTCCTCCCCTGCTCGTCCTCTCTCTCTCTCTCTCAAAAATAAAGAAATATTTAAAAAATAAAAATTAATCAATAAGTAAGTAATATGTGAAATATACACCATGACTCATTCCTAAGTTTCAGTTCATGTTCACAACCACCTCTGTGGGGTGGGGTGAGAAATCTCGGATTGGTAATAATTTCAGAGATGAGATAAAGATTAGGTATCTAGTAAAACACCCTGATACAAACACGAAGAATGAGACATACCCAATATTTCTCCTCCATTGTTTAAATATATTTCTTTTCTCTTTGGGCTTTCCTTTTCTGCTTTGTTTTTGCGATCTTCTTGAAAATAAAATAAAGAATCACAAGAAAACACAAAAAGAAAACCATGACTCTTGAAAGTGTGGTTTCAGCGAAGCTTGACAAGGAAACTTCACTTGTGTCTATAGCCAGTCCCTCTGGTCTTTGATCCCTGACGTCACAGTAGTCAGAATCAAGGGCTCCTGATCATTCCATACGTCAGGTCTTAAAGGGGCTACCTTTCCTTCCTTAGTGGACTTAACTTCATTGGTTCAGGTGTCTTTCTCTAGCAGGCAAGAGAGAATAATATATCTGATGTGATGAAAAGAGGCTTATTTAAAATTTGGGCATGGAGGCTATAAACCAGATACTCTAGCTTCAGCAGTATGGATATATTGGGGAGAAAATACCATAGAAAGCAGTAGAGAGGTCATAGCATGTAGAGGTACTGTTGTGTACCTATAACTTGTCCCATTTGTGCCTAATTTAAAGTTATTAATCCAGACCCAACCCTTGATTCAACTAGGGAAATGTACAAAAGTGTTTCAGGCAGAATCTAAGGGTAGAAAATTATAGAATAGAAAGCAGGGCCAGGCTGACATAGTGAGATTATTTTTTGAGATCATGCCGTAGAGGTAGTGGTGATGGTAGTAGTGATGGTAGTGATGATGGTAGTGTGGCACCCTACTCTTAGAAGCACATGGGAGTCCAGAGAGAATAGCAGCTAGCTACTGAAGACAGTTTTCTCCAGAGTCAGTGACTATATTAGACCATTGAGGCAGGGTGATAATACAGATCTTGTCCCAACCAGAACACTTAGGAGAGTAAGAGGGAGAACTGTCAGAGTTTACATTGGAACAACCAACAGAGAGCGGGACTATTCTGGTCACCCTACCCTGACGTCACTATTGTTAGACTCAAAGCTGAGGCTCTTCATGTTTTTCAAAAACACAATAAAAGTGGCTTTCACTTTCCCCATCAAAAATAATTCCTTTCCCATATTTTATTTCAGAAAAAACTTGAAATTCCTATTGGGTATTACATAGCCACGATCATTAATTCCATTGTTCAGCACCCACGGTGAAGATGATGCCGTGAGAGTGTGAGACAGGTGTATTTAGTAGAGCATTAAGCCATGGTCTACCTTGACAGTTTCAAGGACAAAGAAAAAGCTTTGTGGAGGGGCCCGTTGAGACATGATAAGAAAAGTCAGTAGATTCCTATTTGAATTCATGATCAAAGAGCAAAACATCATCTCAGGGTTGGGAAAAGTAAGGACATCAAAAGAAGTGTCTGGAATTCTCCGATGATATTCCAAAGACCAAAAAAAAAAAAAAAAAAAAGCGTGCAAGGGTATACACAACAGGTCCATCTTAACTATCTGGGACGGCTGACTAGGGATCTTATGTATTATAAATCACAGGCAAAACAGTTGCGCTATTCATTCCCTTCTCCAATGTCAATAAAGTTTTTCTAGTTGTTACAGGTTAAGGCTCTATCTAAGGCAGCAATACCCAGAACCAGAAATAGACTGCACCACGGAAGGCTGGATCTGATCTTCTCAGATGAACTTCAGGTTTGTAAATACGTGATTAAAAAACAATTGCAAAGGGCCTAACAGCACTGCCGAGCCATACTACAATTACTTATTAATTAATACTTCTACTCTCTGAGGCAATTCTTTTACCATCCTCTCTCTCCACAAACCTCCAGCTTCTACATTTCTTCATTCTTGGTTGATGACTTCGCTTTATTTCATTAAGAAAACAGAAATGATCAGAAGAGAACTATTTTTATCTTCCCACCACCAACTTACAAACCTAACTGCATCTGTATCCATAAACTCTATTTTGATAAAATGTCTGTTTTGTATCAAAGACTAACTCCTCCAAATGTGGTCAGGATCCGTATTGCCCTCTCAGGACTTTATGCATGTAATTATTCTCATTCTATCTTGCAATACAACTTTTATCCTTCTCTCCTGGATCATTCTTATCAATATGCATATTTGTATTACAAAAAAACTTAACTCCACATTATCTCCCGGCTACTGTCTCATTTTTCTGCTTCCTATCACTACAAAACATTCCAAAACTAAGGTATCCTGGGGAAAGAGACAAGATGGCGGAGAAGTAGGGAGCGCCATACATTTTCCTCCCTCGCATCTCTCAAACAGAGAAGACCTTAAGCCATAGGACACTGAACCACAGGGCTCTGGAAGGAAAAGAGACAGAGTCCACTAAGAAGACAGCCTCATAGGTACATGAGTGTGAACTGGGGGAGATAAAAATGGGCTGGGGCCCCGAGACACGGAGGGGAGGGAGCCCCTCCATGGAGAGCCACGGAGAGAGGAGGGGAAGAAAAAGAGCGGCTGAAACTGTTCATAGAACTGTCCCTGGAGAAGAGAAAAGCTTAGGCCCGGGATTGAGAGGGATCCTATTTCTAGTTGTGGTGCTTTCTTTGGGCTGGGTGCCCCAGTCCCAGGCGGCACAGAGAGAAACTG
>NW_024083733.1:0-3179 GCF_003009895.1 Hyaena hyaena | reverse complement strand
AAGGGAAGAGACCGCCACTGTGGCCCTTTTTGCCCCCCCCCCCCCCCCCCCCCCGTCGGCCAATTTTATCCTTACATAAAACGGTTTTCGCCAGCCTTTTGAAACATATTTGTAAAGAGGATTACTGTGGGGCCAAAGTGAAATGAGCGCATCCTTCTGTAACTGGGGAAGTCTTGCTCGGTCACAGTCGATACCCCCAAAGTCCCGCAGGTTGGCAACGGAGGGGTAGGAGAAATCGGAAAAGACAAGGTCAGCTCTCAGAGGGACGGTCAAGCCTGGATAAGAGCAACCGCTCCCAGCACCTCACGAGACTCACGGAGCTTTTGACTGCCAGTCGCACAGCCAGTCAAAAAGCGGGGCCAACCATCGGGGTCAGGAGATGGTTACGACAGCTACAGGAAACTGAGAGAAGGGAGGCGTCTTCCTCATTTTCCTATAGATGGGCAATTCCCCAACCAAGGTCAATACTCCTTTGGGTTGCACTCTGAAAAACTGGGATGATTTTGATCCCCAAACCCTGAAGGAAAAGCAACTCATGAATTATCATGGGGCTGGAGAGGTCCTATAAGGAGCTCCCCATTTCCTTCTGGGCCCCAGGTAGATCCATCTCAAGGTCCTAACTGGGACTATGACCATCCCATTGAGGAACGATACTGCCACCACCTCCAAGCTCTGTTTTGGAGAAACTAAAGAGGTCCAAGGTTAAGCCCTTAAATTATGTGAAATTGGCCACTATTTTACAAACAGAATGAGAGCCCGATGGCCTTCCTGGAGAGGTTGAGGGAGGCCCTCATTAAATATGTGGTATCTCCCCTGATACCCCGGATACCCCTGGGTCTGAGATGATATGAAAGGACACATGTGTCACTCAATCAGCCCTAGATATACAGACTACATGCAAAAATTGGCTGTTGGCCTGGAAGGGACCCTCAAAGAGCTCTTATGAGCTGTCAATTGGGTATGTTACAACGGACATCAAGAGGAAAGAACAGGAAAGGAGGCTTAAGCAAAAATCTGAGGTCTCAATTGCAGCCTCATGTACTACGTCAGACCAGATATCCTGAGGTCCGGGCACCCAGTGCCACTTATGTGGCCATTCAGGACACTGTAAAGGAGACTGCCCTCGGGAAGGACAACGGAAGTCGAAGCCCCACAAGCTATGCCCTTGTGTGAAGACAATCACTGGAGGTCTGAATGCCCTTGCGGACCTCTATCTGCAAGGGCTCGGATAACCAGTGTCCCTGGAAGGGACTGGTGAGTCTGGGGCTCTTTGTGGTGGCTCTCTGGAACCAACTGTCTATCGGAAGCCGGGAACCTTGGGTCACTCTGGAAAACTCAGGCCACTAAAAACCCAGTTCATTTCCTTCTTGATACCAGAGCCACCTTTTCTGTCCTCCTTTCCCCTCCTGGCCAACTGTCCAAATGCAGCATAACAATGAGAGGTGTCTCTCGAAAACTTATGACTGCATTTTCCTCTCAGCCCCTGGGACGCATGAGGGGAAAACTATTTTTTTTCTCATTCTTCCTCGATAATGCCAGAGAGCCTTCCTCCTCCCTTGCTAGGAAGGGACATGATAACCAGATTAGAGACTATAGTGCTACCAGCCCCAGGACAGATCAACAGTCACGTGGGTTCGGGGGGATTACTGGGTATTGTAGGCTCTGGGTACCAAAGTTCAGAGAATAGCTCGCCCGCTGCATCAATTATTAAAGGAGACTCAATCCCGCCTTCTCTCCCAAGAAAACGAACTGGGGTCTGACTCTTGGACGCTGTCCCAGCCCCCGGGATGGTTAGAAACTGAGCAGGGGCAATTACTATTACCTGGTCACAGAGCTGGAAGATCATTAAAGCACTGCATCAGGCCGTTCATTTAGGCAGAGATAAAACTTACCAAACGGCCCAGAGGACGTTTCCTGGGAAACACTGGTCAAGGACAGTTCAGCAAGTAGTAGCAGCCTGTGCAGTGTGTCTTAGACACAATCCTCTCCACCACAGACGTCCTGTCCCAGGCAATCAAGGACCTGGAGGCTATCCAGGTAAGGCTGACAATTGGGTTTCCCTCGTGTGCCAAGGTCACAGGGCTTCCGACATCAGGTGGTATGGGTTGATACTTGTACTAATTGGGTAGAGGCCTTCCCCTTCGAGACACAAAAGGCACAAAAAGTAATAAAGACTCTGCCTTGTGAAGCGGTACCCGGGCTTGGCTTACCTCAAAACTCGCAAAGTAGTAGCGGGACGTGTCTGCCTCGGCTCTTTCTCTGGTTGGACTCCCGCCTCTTGGAAAAGTTTTACACCACAAAGTAAAGCACACCGTCTGCTTACGCAGCAGAGCTCTACGTGACACCTCACCAGCATTAGATGCTTTAAATCACAAATTATGTGGCGTTAGGGCCGGACTCTTGGAAGATCGAGCCACCGGTGATGACTTCCTGCTCCTCCATCACCTGGGTTGGGAGAGATTCCCTCCCATGTGCTGTTTTGATATAACTGATAATCTCACAGAGTCTCGCAGCTGATCGATGCCATTCGGGCACAACTGCACAGAGTCAGGGTCGCCCCTGGATTGTTTGGCTGGTTTGGGAGCGGGGAGCATTGTCTCAGCAATGCCATCTTGTTAGTCAATATAATCTTGAGTTTGTGTTTTTCTCTGTGTGTCTGCCTGTATTTGTGCCACCTCATGCCTGCCAGCCTTCCTGTGGAACCGATCCGGGACCACTCGACGGGCCTTGGGTAGACCCCGACTGCCGCACCCCCACACCGCCCCTTGTCAGCTGGAAGAAGCCAGAACGGTCATCGTCCCTGTTCCCTAACGGCAGTTGGGGGCCCTGTTCCAGGGGGAGGAAGGAACGGGGCAGGGTTACACTAGGCAGGGACACAGAGGGACCTTCAGGGAGGCGGGCTGCAGCTGCAAGTGGGAGGATGAGAAAGTGGCAGCGGCGGCGGAGTTTGAGGAAGACGAGGGTGGCACAAACGTGTTCTGGGCCTTCCCAGGCCAGACGCCACGGGTGCAGTCTCACACACTGTCCGATAAGGTCCCAGTAACAAGCCAGCGACAGAATTCCTCAGCGGCTACGTGGTCAGGACCCCTCTCGCTCTTGACACCTTTGTACTTTCCCTCAATAAACTCTACTGCTTTGATCACTCTCTGTTGTCCTCAAGACTCATTCTTCGACTCCGT
>NW_024083732.1:0-3183 GCF_003009895.1 Hyaena hyaena | reverse complement strand
TCTCCTAAGCCTTAGAATAAATAGTAATAGAGTGAAGCTACCTAGGGTAGGAGTATAGGGTGCAGTTTTCCTTGGGCGCCTGAGTGGAGCGCGGCTCCTAGGGAGCCCGGAGGAATTCACCCTTCATCATCCCTCACACTCCCCAGGGCCCCGGAGAAGCCATATGTGCGCGGTGGCTTTGGGCGGAGGCACTATTGGTGACTGAGCCAGGTTCCGCCCAGAGCGGGGAGGCTGGCCCAGGAGATCCAGCCAGGACTCCTTGCAGGCAAGCCGGCCTTTGCTCAGCTTGCTTGGTTGCTTGGTGAGGTCTGTCTGCGTGCGCACTTCCCAGATTACAGCAGCCAGGGCTCCCAGACCTTGGTCAGTGATCTATCCAAAGAGGAGTTTCTTCAAACACTGCGCGGCCCAGTCCAAACCTTGTCCATCACTTGAGCCAGGAAAGACTCTCCGGTTCCAGCCTCCTACCCTTCACTGAAGAAACAAGGCCAGGGGAATGAATTTATCCATGGAAATTATCTGTGTGGGACAAATACATGTGTGGTGGTGGTGATTAGTAATGAAAAAGAAACAGAAGCTGGGCTGTAAAGTCGGAGCCACCCGGTAAAGGGCCTTGAGTGCAGTCCATGTGGTTCCAACTTTGAGGGCTATGGAAGCCACCAGTAACTTGCTAGACAGAGCCTGACATGTCTGTTTTTGCTGCTTAGATGGCAGTGATGCAGAAGGTAGATTAAAATATCTGGGTTTGGAGTGGGGGTGGGGGTAAGTTAGGAAGCTCATTTCATAATTAGAGCAGAGTGGATGATATAATGAGGTAGAGAGGGAAGGCAGGTGTGTTAAGTAAGAGGAGAGGTCATAATAGAGTAGTTGGAAAAGTAAAATCACATGTGGAGGTAAAAGAAGAAAAAATAAAGATGGCAGTGGCTGCCCTGAGCTGGATTTGAAAGAGGTTCTATTTGGGGCAAGATGAGTGTAAGCCTATAGGCTGAGTAGAAATACGAAGAGGCAGCAAGTTATAGGGTTGGGTCTCAGGACAGAGGCTTAGAACAGAGTTGTATGTGAGAGAAAGGAAGTTGAGCCTGGCGATTATGTGATCACCAGGGAGAGGAGAGGAGAGTGGCAGGAGAGGATGTGCTGTGGAAACTACATAGCACCAGCAGCAGCATGGACTGCTTTTCTTCTCATGCCTCAGCCACCTCTGGTTTCTGTGTCACACCCCAGCCAGGCACAGTCTGGGACTATCATGCAGGTCTCCAGAAGGCCTGATGAAAAATTCTGTGCTATTCCTTTTTGGGGGCTGATCATCTTTCTTTATCCCCACCTCCGACCTCCCAGAACACCAGAAATGCTTTTCACAAATTTCTTTGATTAAAGCAAAAATCACCAGGGGAGAAGGGATACTGTTCTTAATCAGATTCCTGGACTTCCTGCCCTGGAAATTTTGATTCTCTGGGCCTGGAGTCAGACTTGGGGAATTATGTTTTCAATAACTGCCTCAGATGAATCTATCACGGAAGTTTGAGAAATGCTCCTTAAGCCTAAACACAAGTCTGTCTCTCGAAGCCAGTACCAGACCAAACCCCTGCTTTCTGCCATAAATCAGGTTAGGGTGCATCTTAAAGGCAACTGAAGACTAAGCCTCACACTCTGGATGCAAACCAGCCTTAACTCCACCTGAACTAGAAGAGCTGGGGTCAGTGTGGAACCTTCTGGGCAGGTCTGCTGTATTGGAGAAGTGGTTAAGAGCAGTGTTCAGCTCTGGCAAAAAGAGCTGTTGCATTTTTTCTGAGTGGGCTGTCACACACTGACATTAATGGGATCTCCAGGGAAGTGTGTATAAGGAAAATCAGAGCACGGAGAGGCTGGAGTTCAGAATTACAAGTACTTAATCTTTTGTTTGCTACCGTCATGATTTCAGTGCCCTTTCCTTGTAAGTCCTTTCTCTCCTCTGAGCTGTGACTTAATGGTGTTTCTCCTTTTCCCCTATGTAGACCCTGGACCTGGCATGCAGAAGCCTCAGCTCTTGGTTCCTGTTATGGCTACTCCAAATGGAACTCTGGTCCATCCAGCATACTTCCTGCTGGTGGGCATCCCTGGCCTGGGGCCTAACATACACTTTTGGCTGGCTTTCCCACTGTGCCTTATGTATGCGGTGGCCACCCTGGGCAACCTGGCCATTGTCCTCATCATCCGTGTGGAAAGGCGCTTGCATGAGCCCATGTACCTCTTCCTGGCCATGCTTTCCACTATTGACCTAGTCCTGTCTTCTGTCACCATGCCCAAGATGGCCAGTCTCTTCCTGACAGGCATCCAGGAGATAGGATTCAATGTTTGTCTGGCCCAGATGTTCCTTATTCATTCTCTGTCAGCCATGGAGTCAGCTGTCCTGCTGGCCATGGCTTTTGACCGCTTTGTGGCCATCTGCCATCCACTGCGGCATGCCTCTGTGCTTACTGGGCCTACTGTGGCCAAGATTGGACTAGCTGCCCTGACCAGGGGATTTGTTTTCTTCTTCCCACTGCCCTTCATCCTGAAGCGGTTGTCATACTGCCAAACACATACGGTCACACACTCCTTCTGTCTGCACCAAGATATTATGAAGTTGTCCTGTACTGACACCATGGTCAATGTAGTATACGGACTCTTCATTATCCTCTCTGTCATGGGTGTGGACTCCCTCTTCATTGGCTTCTCCTACATTCTCATCCTGAAGACTGTGTTGGAGCTGTCTTCTCAGGGGGCAGCACTCAAGGCTTTCAACACCTGCATCTCCCATCTGTGTGCTGTCTTGGTCTTCTATGTGCCCCTTATTGGGCTCTCAGTGGTGCACAGGCTGGGGGGCCCTACCTCCCTGCTCCATGTGATTATGGCTAATATCTATTTACTACTACCACCCGTGGTCAACCCAATGGTCTATGGAGCCAAGACCAAGGAGATCCGTTCACGGGTCCTCCATATGTTCTCACAGGGTGGCAAGTGAGCAGGATAACCTCCCAGTGCCTTCAATCCCTGACACATCTGAGAGGACCGGGATCTTGTTGAATGTCTCGGTGATTGAAGCATCCAGCCTATTGGGCTATCGGCTTCCAGATATCTAACTAGATCTTGGATTCCTGTTTCCAGGAAATGTGTCGGTACAGAAGTGTGGTTCTGAGAAAGTTTTGGTCAGGCTGAAGAAGCACCCCC
>NW_024083731.1:0-3186 GCF_003009895.1 Hyaena hyaena | reverse complement strand
CCGAGCTGGCAGTCAGCACAGAGCCCGACGCGGGGCTTGAACCCATGAACCGCGAGATCATGACCTAAGCGAAAGTCGGACGCTTAACCGACTAAACCACCCAGGCGCCCCTAGTTTCTATATTTCTTTATTCAAGCAAATGTCTCCATCATATGTATTTACGAAGTAAGGATTTCCAGTAAATTTGGTTTTCTTGTTTATATTACTTTACATATCTGTATTTATAACACACACACACACACACACATATAGTCTTTATTTTGTCTTTATTTTGAGAGACAGAGACAGAGAGTGAGCAGGGGAGGGGCAGAGAGAGAGACACACACACAGAATCTGAAGAGGCTCCAGGCTCTGAGCTATCAGCACAGAACCTGACACGGGGCTCGAACCATGGACTGTGAAATCAAGACCTGAGCCGAAGTCAGACACTTAAAACACACTGAGGCACCCAGATGCCCCCACACTTTTATAATTATATAAACATCCAAAGTATCAAATATGAAAACAAGTAGGATTCCACAGGTTAAGGAACAACATTATTGAGATTGATCCCCCCAAAATCAGACAGTAGGTATAAAAAATATTTACAAAGTTAACAGGACACCTTCTAACAATGAAACATAATGTCTGAGTTCAATTCATTTCTAAAATGTAATAATATTTTCATCCTGATTAGGAAACACCACTTAGTACTCTTGAACTATTTCATCTATTAATATTATGCTTAGAATTACAGTCCAGGTAACTGTATAAGTCAGGATTAAACTAGAGATGTAGTCAATAGGAGCTATAAAGTAAGAAATTTGCTACTGGTTTATGTCATTTTGGGGGCAGGCCATCAGGAAAGACAGGCTGGAACCCTAAGGGACAGGTTGAAATTGCTGTCTATGGAACTTCTTCTTAAGGAAGCTTTGGCTCTGCTTTTAACCCCTTTCAACTAATTTATTCAGGCTCATGCAGACTACCTAAAATCAGCTCCATTTCTTAAAATCAACTGATCATGGGTCTCAATCCCTTCTACAAAAATTTCACAGCAACACCTGGAATAGTGTTTGAAAGAATAACTGGGGACTAGCCAACTGACACATCAAAAAGACCACTACACTAATATATAGAAGTTGCAAATTTAAGTGTTGATTCCCCCAAATCTCAAAGAGCATTGAACGTTACTTATTTGAAATTCAATCCCTGCTCTTTAAAAAAAAAAAAAAAACAGTTATAAAAATATAGTATATATTATATCTCTGATCTTTCTTTCTTATCTGGTTATTATGGGAATAAGATTAAGTTAAAGAAAGCTCAAATCTCCTTACTATAAATTTGTCTTATTTTTAAAATAAATACAATGGTGTAAAAGAGATATTTCTGGATAAAGAATTTCCTTAACTCAATTGCATAGAATATGCCTTTCCACTTTCTCTCTTTAAAAAAATAGAAGGGGTAATTTTGTAGACACACTTAGCATACTTGTCAATGATGAATAGCATGAATATTGATATATTGATGCATTCATACATTAATAGAGAATGAGAGAATTTATTTATAATTCTTTATCAGTATTATAGAAATCTTGACCCATAGGAAGATAGAGAAGATTTCAATTATAGGTGAAAATATATCATGGGCTGCCTACAGTGTTTTAGAATGAGTCATACAACTTCACTTTTTTGACCCTGAAATTGGTATTGTTTAAAATTAAGAATATTTGTTGTAACTAACAGCATAACAAGAAGGGCAACTAAAATTTGTAATGAAGATTTTTATTGGTTTTAAATTTACTTAGGTAAAATTGACCTTATTTTCTTCTAAAATTTTATGCACTTTAACATATATAGATCCATGTAATCACCACTATAATCAGGATACATGATAGTTTTATCACCCTAAAAAACTCCTAGACTGGACTGCCCATTTCTTTTTTTTTTTTTTAAATGTTTTATTTATTTTTAGGAGAGAGAGAGAGACAGCGTGAGCAGGGGAGGGTCAGAGAGAGAGGGAGTCACAGACTGAAACAGGCTCCAGGCTCTGAACTGGCAGTCAGCACACAGCCCGACGCGGGGCTTGAACCCACGATCCGTGAGATCATGACCCAAGCAAAGTCGGACGCTTAACCGACTAAGCCACCCAGGCGCCCCTGGACTGCCCATTTCTAATCAAACCTCCCCCAAGATTAATCAGGCAACCATGGATTTTGTTCCTTACCTGTAGAGTTTTTGGTGTTTTGTTTTTCTTTTCAGAATTTCATGTTAATGAAGATTTTGAGACTGTTTTCTTTCATTTAGCATAATGTTTTGACACATAACCATGTTATTGTATGTAGCCATACTTTCTTCCTTATTATTACTAAGAGTATTTAATTACATGGATGTACCACAGATTTTATCCATTCACCCCAAACTTAGAGATTTTGGCAGTTATAAGAGATGCTAGAAACATGTGCATATACTTGTGTGAACATATATTTAAATTTCTAAATCATGAAAAATTAGAAGAGGGATTGCTTGATCTTATGTTAAAGATATGTTTAAATTCATAGGAACCTACCAAACTATGTTTCCAAAGTGATTATATTATTTTTTATTTTGACTGACAGTACATGTGAATTTTGGTTGTTCCACATCATTGTCCACATTTTGTATTTTTAGGTTTTCTTTTTGTTATTATTTACTTGTTTTGGCCATTCTTGTAGCTTATAGCTGTGTGTAGTTTTGATTTGCATTTCTTGAATGGCTAATGATGCTGAGAGTATTTTAATATGCTTGTTTGTCAACTGTATATCTTCTTCCCCAAAGTTATGATTTTTCCCTCCAAAACGTTTTGGCTGTTCTATAAATTTTCACATTTTACATAAATTTTAGAATCTGCTTGTTTTTATAAAAAATACTATGAGGATTTTTATAAGACTATAGATCAATTTGAGGATAATTAACTTATTAAGTATATTGTATTCTCGAATCTATAATGTTATGTATGCCTTTTTTGAATTATTTCATTAGCATTTTGTAATTTTCAGAATATAGATTCTCTTTTTAAAGACATATACCTAAATACTTTTTTTTTTTTTTTTATGTTTTATTTATTTCTAGGAGAGAGAGAGAGAGACAGCATGAGCAGGGGAGGGTCAGAGAGAGAGGGAGTCACAGACTGAAACAGGCTCCAGGCTCTGAGCTGGCAGTCAGCACAGAG